>NC_092819.1:81945339-82022839 GCF_023375885.2 Dermacentor andersoni
TTTTGAGGACTTTTGAGTAGCCACGAGCAATGTATGCACAGAGGATGAGTGCTGAAGAAAGCTCGCATCAGCCGAAAGCTAAAGAAGATGCTGCCTTCGAGCAGCCCAGTCTCGAAGCGCAAAATAGAACATTAGATGACCAAGTGGCGGACAGCAAAGCCGTGCTGACTAGTGCTGAGATGATCAACACCGTCATCAAGCAAAAAGACATGAACAAGGTAGAAAGTGGCCGAGTGCTTCTAACTAGAGGAAATGCAAACCTTGAGCAGGCTCAGGGAACTCGAAAAGCAAATAATCAAAAAGACAAAGCATTGATGTCTAAGCATGGATAAGCTGTTAGTTAGCCTGTAGTCATGTGCAAGAGCAGCTTGGTTTTTAAGATATCTATCCATGGCCTAGTCAGCTGCTACTCATGTGCAAGAGTCTAGTCGTCTAGTCTAGTCCAGTGAAATGCTACTCATGTGTAAGTCACCTTAAAGTACGAATATATTTGTTTGCATTTTTTCTACCAACCTTTTCTTTGGTCTGTGTTCATTTGCTTGGTCCTATGAATATTCTAAGCAATTTGATCAACTTGCTCAGCAGGTTGGAACAAATTAAAATCTTTCTTGTGGGTTTTTGTAGAATTCAAGGGACAGAGGTATGCACCAAGATTACACCAAGTTAGTTTTATGCGCAGAGCATGAAAAAAAATATCGAACTCAATGGTTTTATGACTTGTAGCTATGTTACATTGCTGCAGTTGGCTCTAAATAACTGCTGTAAATGTCCACACCTTTTGGTTTCTGTTCCCAAAAGTAAGCTTTCTTCCACTTTAGGCAGCTCCAAATTTAGTATTTGGCGCTCCAAGATGGTTACTTTCTTCCGCAACCTGTTCCAAACTTGAATTTTCCTGC
Source organism: Dermacentor andersoni (assembly GCF_023375885.2). Taxonomy (NCBI): domain Eukaryota; kingdom Metazoa; phylum Arthropoda; class Arachnida; order Ixodida; family Ixodidae; genus Dermacentor; species Dermacentor andersoni. Next base: position 81,946,236 of record NC_092819.1, read on the forward strand.
TCCAAAACCAAGATTTTCCTGCTCCAACAATTGCTCCAAATCCTAATTCAGCTGTTGCAGCCCTGCCATTGGCGTTCGTAGGCGAATGACTAGTTACCATGAATTTTTTATGCGTTATTGCTGCGCGGGATAAAGTAGAAATTGAGCTCTGTATTCATAGCAGAAAATGTTTCTTTTTTTGCTTCGTTTCAGACAGCCTGCGTACGCTCAGATTTTGTACGAAGGAAGAAACAGCGCGCTCGCCTATATGTCGCTACGCAAGCCAAAGTCCACTTACCAAACACTCTTACACTCTTAAAAAAAAGGGCGGAGCTAGAAAGGAGCAACTCGCCGTTTTCCTCCTTCCCAGGCCGCTGAGTTCCTCCTTCACACGCACTTCACCTGTCGCGCTCTCTTGTAGCAATGAAAAGGAACGTTTCTCCCTTGCGTGCGTATCTTGCGTCGCCGTTGCAGTTACCAGAACATCGGCTACAATAACTTCTTTCCGACGGAAAGTAATGGTAAGTCGCATAACCCAAAGTCTAAACCTTTCATGGCAAGCGACCATCAGTGTCAAACCTCTAGCTCGAACAGGGAGCTGCAATACGAGAATAGTTCAACTCAAAGCAGCGCCCGGGTATTGGCCTACAGCGAGACAAGCCCGTACTCGGGCATCTCGGCCTAGACACCGCAGATATCAGCCAGCCTTTCTCGTTTTGATGCGTGAGACTAGGATGAGGAGAAGGTTAAGCTATCTAAAATGTATGCATTTGTGACCGTTTTGAAACGCCATCCACGACGGCTTCGAAGCGAAAGCAAAATACGTTTGCTGGCGCCGTCGGCACGTAGCTGGGTGGTGCAAGCGATCACCGCCGCAAGCGTCGCCATCAAATCCAGAGCTGGAACACAAACCCTGCCGCCATAGCAAGGAGGTGCTCGAGCGCACCATGCAACCAGATATACAGCTGCATATCCACCTTCACTTGCGTGCCGGTTTGTATGCGTCTCCGCCCGCCACCGGCGGCTCCTCCGTGATGCCTCGTGTAGCGCGCACTACACTACAGAGACAGGAAGCAACGATCAACAATAGATTTCCTAAAAGCCGGGGTACAAGCAAACTCACGAACAAAAGGTATCCAGAAAATAAATTTGAAAAAAAAAGCTTTTAGAAATGGCTGACTTCCGCGTTGCAGTTTTGCATATAGGGCTGTCGGCGTCTGTGAAGAAAAGGAGACACTCTCGAAGGTAGCATGTAGAGGGACAATTGAAACTACAAAGTGCGAAAAGCCCAATGAAAGGCACAAGGGTACGGGGCAAACGGGTATGCCGAGAGGTGAACGGGCGACCAAGCCAATGGGACACACATGGGTACGGCGGCGTTTTGCACTGTTTGGAGTGCCGGGATTCTGGAAATCTGCAGGGGACTGTCGAACTCGAACGTCAGTACGAAGCGAAACCACCCTCTCCCTTGCAAAAAGCACGGCTAGCACTGCGCAGACACAGCTTTGCAGTAGAGTCGCTCGGAGAGAGAGACGGCATACTCCAAAGTCGGGCCTATCTTTCCCGGTCGCTTGTCGCGACGGTTACGCTTCAGCCGTTGTACTTACGCTATGGTTATAGTAGTTGCAGCCTAGTAGACTGAATCGCAACAATCTTCGTTACCACGACTCTCCTGGAGATGGATATAACTAAACAGACACCAGCAGTTAGCCTTCTGATATCGTCAATGGTGAGCGGGCCCAGTCACGCCAGCCGCAGTTTGGTTTCCGTGTGTAGTATCCTAACATCACGGCGAGTAACTTGTATCATAGCCTCCTTTGATACTATGCTAGTATTTACGTCCGCTCTCCTCCAATATCCTTACAAATCACACGCAGCTATTCAGCGTGTACCAGCGAACGACGTCCTCGACGTAGCCAAATACTTTCATTCCGTGGACAGGAAGGCAGAACATGATTTCGAAGGCTTGCTCGAAAGCGCTGGCTTCAGCGTCCATGTCAGATTCATCCCTACTCTATGCGCCCGCCTTCAAGTCCGGTCGCCGGCAGCCGCCAGGAGCCGCCGGCACACCGCACGCCTGCTCGCACGTATCCGCTCTGCAGCGGCGTACGGACGTTTCGGATAGTGGATAGTTGGCCATTTCTGCGTGAAATTAGGCGAGAAAACGTAGACGCGATCCCCACAGAACAAATTTCGTAAACGTCAGTGGTTCTTGAAACGCCATCCGTTACGGCTTCGAAGTGAAAGGCTTAGATCGCCTTGGCCACTGTGTTGATACTTGAAAGACGCTAGTCAAAAACATTCATTGCCTGTGTGGTGTGTGCGACCGATTCATGCATGGATATCCATCCCTATGTTTACATAAGTTCAACGCCGCGAAGTTTTAGCGAGGCCATTCCTTTTCGCGCTTCGAAAATGGTTAAAGCCATGCTCCACCCGCGTAAATAACATGATCAGCTCGTCGTCAACGGTGGTTGATAAGCGTGGTAGTCGAGCAGAAGGCATCGCTACAAGATTGTGTCGTTCATGCACATGGTTCCGTGTATGCGTCAACAAAAGCTTAGCGAGAGTGTTTCTTTTTTTACAGATATCAGTAACGTACACTATGCTTATGACGCGTACGTTATTTTCCAGCTGCGAACTAGCACAGTTCGTAGGCCTAGTCGCATTCATCGCTTCGCTTGCCTGGAGTCGGCCATGTTCGTTTTGGAGAGGGAGAAACCGTTGCTCCCATGCACGAGGAAGGAAATTTAGTCAATTTAAAGACGAAGATAAGGGACATCGCCGTTTATCTCTTAATGGAGCAAGGGTCACTCCTTTTTTTCTTAGAGTCTACAAAATATTTGAAATCTTAGCTGGAGCTCGAGCAAGAGGCTGGCACGTATTACTAATGAGACTGGCCAAAGAAAATTCCTGCCTTGCGAAAGAGGCGATGAATGAAGCCGAGCTCAGAGACCAAATAACTAGGTGCCACCATAATTTTGCATTGCAAGACATGCAACATAGTTCTGTATCTGAGTAAAACTTGTTGCTGGACGAGTTGGTAGAGATCTGATGAATGCATTTATACGCTAACAGGAAATAAAGGCTTAAGAAGAAAAGTAGGAAACGATAGGTCAGCGCTCGAGCTACTGCTCCCTAATATTTTTACTAAGACTTTATTTCCTGTTAGCGCAACGATGTATTCATGAGTTCTGGATCGTTTTTTAACATGGGCGTCTTTTTTACAAGAAAAAAGACACACACACAGAGAGCGAGAGAGAGAGAGAGAGAGAGAGATAAACCCTGAAGCATCTAGTACTCGTGCGCTAGTATTCAGAATGGGAGAATTCGTGGCCTTATTTAGGCGAGCATTTCTACTGCAGAAACTGTCGCTCCATTCATCTGTAATAATGAATGTAGCTCCTTTACGTTGTTATGTTAGCCCTTGCAAAATACGCGGAGCGTAGCCGAATTACTATTAGGTTTCCGCCCCTTTTTGAAGCGTACTTCCCATCAGCATTAGAATTTCTCCTTTCTTAACTACGGCATGTGTTTTTCTCCCTAGCAATTTACCGGCAATGTGCCCACGTTTCAACACCACCTTTCGCAATGTAGTTTCTCCAGAAAATGCGCTGCGTGAACGGTGCAATTTCTCCATGCGGATATGGTGAGTGCGGCTATATCAACAACATAGCTATTTTTTTTTCATGGCTGACAGAAACACGCCTTCGTTTTGATTAACACCAAACACGACTGCTACTCCGTATAGGAACGACTGCCAAATACCAAATAGATGATCAACAACAAATAGACAATTGTGTCGCAGTTCTCGCCTCTTCGCTGTGAATTCACGTGTAGGCATTGTATATTAGAGGAGAGACGGGGCCCAGCGCCAATATAAGGGGACCGTTATTGTGCCTTATTTTGTCATTTATCTACTGTGTCTAGATGTATGACGAAATTTAAAATGCTGGGCTGTTTGTGAGTCAATCCCGCCAGGCGTTCACTATTATTGGTCGAGAGGCTTCATTACAGGTCTTGTGCTACTCTAAACCCGGAGTACAATAGTCCTCTATATATAGAAGACTCGTGCTGAGGGCAATTGCGAAGGATGCAGACAAAAGAGCTTTTGCAATTTGGCTGACCTGGTTAGAAAAACATTTGTATGGGCATTCTCGTCAGGAAGTGCATAAGGGATTGTGAGGTAGTCGCAGTAATCAAAATTATGTTCAGCGATATTAAGGTGCCAAACTGCGATCCGATCATGAGGGACGCCGCACACAATAAATTTTTTGCACAAAAAGGGTGTAAAAATGCTGGTGTAAAATGTTTTACACCATTGCTCACATTCTTTCACACTCTTTTGGCAATATATTGCAGTACTACACCCTTTCAGTAGGTTGCTTACATCGTTGGCACTCTCCGCTTGGCACCAAGGGTGTTTCTTTACTCTTTATGCTTAAAACGCGTGTGAATGACATGCATATATATATATATATATATATATATATATATATATATATATATATATATATATATATGTGTGTGTGTGTGTGTGTGTGTGTGTGTGCATGGGTCTTCGACAAAGGCTATATATGACAATCATAGCATTGGTGATAATAAACGATAAGAGAATGGAACAGACTCCCACAAGAGGTAACGAACAAGCGTACTGTCGACTCTTCCTTATCGGCTATTTTTCAGTTGTGAGCGAAGCACGCAATTCCTTTCGTACCGAATTTTTATTCAACCTGTGTCATAAGTTTCAGAGATATTGTTCTGCGCAGTAGTGTACAAGTATGATCTTTGTTGCACTGTGTGTAAGCTTGCTGTGTTCGAATTTTATTTTGACATTTTCTTTGCTTGTGCAGTATCGCTTTTTATTTTCTGTGTACCACTCCTGCTTTGGCTGCCGAAATACAGCTGGCAGTATTTTCAAATAAATAAAATAAATAAATAAATAAAGGCGCTTTATTCGGCAACACACGTCAGGAATATATGATAGTATTAACCTACATAAGTACTTAATGCAGTGCGCTAGCTTTTATTTTTGATTAAAAGAACATGCTGTAAATACAAAATTCAAGTCGGCCTGCGCACAAAATGTACCCAATAAGTGCAGGTTCGATAAGTGGCAGAAGTTTTAAGGTATTTCTTCTAAAACATTGGGCACAGTATTAAAATTTATGATGTACTACTTTCTTTTTTCCACGAAAAGCATTTATAATGCATATATGTGGAACACCAATGCATTATTCGATACAAAGCAGGTGTATACTTTGGAGGCTGGTGCCGCTTCCGAGGCTGGTGCCACTAATAAAATTTCTGCTAAGTGGCTAAACTTCAGATACTGCATGTCTTTAATTTTGAACCAGCAATATACCCTATCAAGATGTTATGAAGAATTAGCTTTGCGGATATAAGTACTCTTAAATTATACGTTTCATGGCCGCGACTATGAATACAATGTTGCCAAGAAAATCGCCTGCTTATCTACGGGCGATGTTTTCTTTGTTTTCCTTAAATAATCGGCCAAATGCCCGGTATATACAAAGTCAATGCGATGGATAGGCGGTGGCAGAAATGGTCGTGACGCGAAGCGTCACTACAGGCCAAGAACAGAAGGATTATGCTAAACACACGTAGCTTCAACATCGCGATGCGTGTCTCCAAAATGCTTGAAATTGACGTTCAAGGCATTTGGGTAGAGAGGAGGTGTTACATTCCTTCCGTTTTATAGCGTAAGCATGTTTTGGCGAGTGCCCCGAGAAAACCTGTCCATCACGAGGAATACGTAATGCCTTGTATCTGCACACAGATGCGTGATTTGAGAAGTCAAGACATTTAGTCGTTATAATAGCGTAAATGTAGATTATTGGTATCTTCATAAACGATAAAGAACAATTGAAGCAAAAAAAAAATTCATCAGCGAGAATACTCAATCGGATGCATAGATACGGCTCCGTAGAAAACGCATGGGGAAGCTTATAAAAGCGCTCATACAAATGAAATTCGGGGGTGCGCCAAATTGAAAGTTGGGGGGAGGGCGGGGGGTCAGCTTCTGATTTGGGGTGAGCTGACTGAAATTTAGGAATGGGTTAACATGAAGTTTAGAGGCCAGCCAACTTGAAATCTGAGGCCGGGTCAACTTAAATTTGAGGGTGCGCCTACTTGAAATTTAGGGGTGGGTGAACTTGCAAACTGCAAACAGCCAACAGCTTATATGGAAAAAGACAAAGCAGATTTTTTAAACGCTCAGCAATTTCTTCAATAATGCTTTGGAGTTTGTTCAGTAGTTCAAGAAATTGCTCATTAGTGTTTTTATTAGATGCATAGTTAGGCTGCTCACAAAAATGCGCAGACTTTCAAATAAATATAATAAGTAGGATGCACGCGCCTTGCGTACATATCGTAGCTTTAAGGCTTCACACAGTTTAACTTAAACGCACTCTATGTACTATATATGTATATTTAACGAAACAACTCAAGTACATTTTGCTTGAAGCCATGTCATTGCTAACAGACGTTCTTCACATATTTCATTATGGCCGTTTTGCAAGTTCAGGTTGGGGAATGGGACTTGTGGAAAACTGAAGGTGTTCAGGGCGTACTTAATTGCTGTTCCCCTCTGGTAGTTAGCAGAAAGATTGACTATTGAGGTAGTTAGCCTAGCATTTTGACTAAGGCAACTACGCACTGTTCTGTTACATATCAATTGCTGTGGAGAGATATATGTAGACTGTACCCCGGCTATGCCATTTTGCGTTGTTCCACATCAATAAAAATTCTGATGATAATGAACTGTTTATTAGCACAAAACTGTGAAAAAATAAATGCCAGTTAACGTATTCATAACAATAATAGTAACGATGCTGCAAATGAGAACTAAGGTGTAATCTACCATCTGCCCAGGCAACTACCCAAATGCTCTTTACACTTGCTTATCGGTTGGTAAAAGAGCCTCCATGTACTAGCATAGACCATAGGTTCAAACGAAACTTATCCCCCTTAACCCTTCCCCCTGCGAAGGGTAGCCAACCGGAACTACCTCTGGTTAACCTCCTTGCCTTTCTCTGCATTATTTTCTCTCTCTCTCTCTATTGCTGTGTTCCTTATAACTGGATCACAAGCCCCAAGCATCGGAACCAGTCCGCACATGGCATTTTACGCGATCACAGACGTGAAACCGCACGGAGAAAATGTCGCGAAAATATACCAATATTTAATCTGAATGTGGGCGTACGAGTGAAACACAAACGGTTTTTCTCTTTTTTTTTGGGGGGGGGGGGGCGATTGACCGCCGACAAAGAAAGTCGTTCTCATACGCAATTCGAGTCATAAACTATGCGGGAAACATGCATTAATCTTCCTAACAATGCCTGTTTTCTTTTCCGTCTTTGAGCAAAGTTTTTGAGCTACATTTAGCTATTAAAATATATACAAGATTTCACGTCAGTATCATGGGAGTGTACATTCATGGAGACGGCAAAATGAAGAAAGGTTTCTGATATGCATTAATTTCACTTTGAAGAGGCGATAAACGAAGTGTTACTCAATTTTTCGTAAAGGGAACCACGGGCCTTACAGCATATCGGGGTCTGCAGAAACCGCGTTAGGTGCAGACACGGCCACACCAAATAAAAATGTTCATCACAAGTTGAGTCTCTTTTCCGGATCAGAGCCAGCTTTCTTGAACTGTACTTTTGATTTAATATCTGTGTCATGGTCGTTGCTATAAGCAGTGCGAGAGAGAAATGTTTATTTTATATACTGCTGTAAAGCGGTGAAAAACTCGCCCAGGCTGCAGTATACCCGAAGAGTCAATTTTGTCTCAAGTAAGGTGAATGCCTCAAAGAGTAAGATTAAGTACATATTGAAGCATTGAACCAGGTTATTTAGGATAGTAATATGAACCTGAAAATAATTTGTTTCATCAAAGAATGGCAACAAATATTAAGGTGAGACTGGTCGGGAGGGAAAATACGATACAAGGGGCTACCACTCAAAGATACGCTTAATGCAGTACACATTCATTATGACCATTCGAAAAAAAAATTATTTTTAAAAGCAACATCCATGAGCTTCTAATTGTATACCTCATCTATGTGTTCACTGCCCACGAAGTAATTCGCGCCAAGCGGTGACCTCTTGTTAGTGAAACAAGTGAGATTGCATTTCGTGGAAGTTAAATTCATGCTCAAGCAATCGCGCCAACTGGAAGCAGCTTGACGTGATGCGAACCAATCTCTAATGCGACCGCGAGAGCAAGGAATCCCACGCACGACATCGTGCTCAGCAGTAGAATTGCACAAGCGCTCCGCGGCGGGTGTTAGAAATGTTCGTAACATGCTCCTTCCCTTATGCCACTCGCTAACACAGGTGGTACGCCAGCAGACGCCATTTGTCGCGTCTACTTACAGCTGCTCCCTTCTCTACAATGCTGCTTGCTTGCCGTTTTACTGGTTTCGTTCGTCCTTCCACCGGCACCGGCACAGATCTTCGTATATTTTGTTACTGCCGTTTTGCAAGTTCAGGAAAGTGGACTCGCGAAAAACTCAAGGTGTTCAGGGCGTACTTAATTGTTGTTCGCCTCTGGTGGTTAGCAGACCGATTGATTAGTCAGGTAGTTAGCTTAGCATTCTGACTAAGCCAACTCAGTGCTCTGTTCTATTCCTGGCTACAAAGAGCCATTTACTGCGTAGAAGTTGCAGCGCGCTGGAAGAACACATTTAGAACGTAAGAGCGCATTCTTGGCCCACCCCCAAATTTAGGTTGTCCAATTCTGAAATTTAGGTTGGGCCACCAACAAATTTTAAGTTGGCCCGCCCCGTAATTTATGTTGACCCACCCAAGTTTCAGTTGGCCCACCCCCAAATTTCAGTTGGCCCACATTCAAATTTCTGGTTGGCCCACCTCCAAATTTAATTTGCCACATGTCCAAATGTCAACTTGGGCCACCCCCAAATTTAATTTGGCCCATCTCATAATTTAGGCTGACACATCCACATGTTTCAGTTGGCCCACACCCAGATTTCAACTTGGCCGACCCTAAGTTTCAGTTCGCGCACGTTTAAATTTCAAGTTGGCACATCCCCAAATTTAACTTGGCACATGTGCGAACTTCAACTTGGCCCACCCTATAAATTTAAGTTGGCCCACTCCCAAATTTTAAGTTGGCTCACTTGCAAATTTCAATTTGGCCCACAACGAAATATCAAGTTGACCCACCCCCAAAGTCCTGTTGGTGCACCTGTACAATAAGCTTGCCCATGTATGTTCTAAGGAGCCCTATATATCTCTATGGGCGTCCTTTTCATTGAAGTTTTTGCTTTAGATTGCTCTTTATAGCTTAAAAGCTTTCATCATTCATCTACATTTACCCTATCATAACGCATAAATGTCGTAACTTTGCAAATTACGCATTTTTCTGCAGATACAAGGCATAGCACTTTTAGCGTGACAGGGCTGAAGAGATCCCCAAAGAATGCTTAGGCATCAATAAAATATTCGATAAAACTTTATATTGTCCTCACCCTCTACGATTTTGCACGAGAGATTGGCATTGTCATAATGACATAGCATATTTTTTTGCCGCCCTTTCCTGCTTTCCCGCTTGCCACCCTTACACGCAGTAGCGAATGGTGGCGGCTATGCGTTTCGGCTAGGCCACAGCACATCTTCGATATCAGCCACCACCAAGCCAGCGCTCTGATTGCCGCCGCACAGGAGTGGCACCGGAGGAGGAGCCAAGAGAGCAAGGCTTGCGCCGTGCGCGAGAGATGGCACCAGGAGCGCGCGCAGCTAGAACAGCTCGCTAGCCCCAGCTACGGAGCTGGTTACGACGAGGCACAACGGCGAGGTACGACGGCGACGCGAAACGCAGGAACGAGTGCCAAAGAGCTGCGCTCTAAACAATCTATAATGTTGAAGGTATCCACCAATATTTGAAATCTAAAATATCAGACAGCAGCACTTTGCCTACTTTTGCATGTTTACAATATCGCTTTTATAAAAAAAATGTTCGAATCCGAATAGATGACAACACGGCTTGTGACGACAGCGATATCGAGGAAGCCATCGAACACGTGCTACAGCGCCCACGTGCACGCATTTGCTCGCGACATTTCTGTCAGAGTGGACTTCTAATACTCCAAGAAATTCCACATCGCCTTTGCTTATTTTCTATTTGCGTGGTTGCTTTCGTTTTCCGATATTTCTGTCTTTATTTCACCCGTTTCCACAATGTAGAGTAACAAACGAGAACCTTCATATCCGGTTAACTTGCCTGCCTTTGCCATCTCATTTCTAGCTCTTTCAAGCTGCCAACGAAAAACACAAAATAGCCTTATTTCTTGCGAATATGTATAATGTGTGACACTCCAGAAGTTGCTTGCTCAGAAGCATCAGCGTAACATTCGGAGTTAGTGTATTCCAAATCCCCAAACAGGCTTAGAGCGTATCCTCTAGGAATATTCAAAGCTTAAATACCTCAAAGTAATGCGGTGGTTTCTTTCAGCCAAAACATCCGTCGGGTTCCATCTTGGATTCTTGCTTGGAAGAGGGACGACGCCGAAGCGTCTCCTGACGGAGCGTTTTCCTTTCTTTTTTTTTTTTTTTTGCCGCTGGCTATCTCTGTGAAATCTCCAGTGCATCTATCGGTCATCGCGCCTAGTTCGGTGGGGATGGAAGTGGACCGTCCAGAGCATCTGCAGGAACCGGTGGCGTCAGCGACGGTCGCCTCCAGGAAACAGAGCGGGCTACAGACTGACAGCTACAGCGACAGCGAAGGCACCCATGTCTACTCGCTCAGGAGTGAAGACTCTTCTGATGACGACGACTAAGAACGTGTACGGAGCCGCAAGGGGAAGAAAAGGAACACCAGGACTCCTTCGTACTCCAGTACACAAACTGTAGGGCTCATGCGGAGCCGCTACGCCAACACCATCTTGTTAATGCCTGTGATACCCAACGGTAGCATGAAGTGACTTAATGGCAATCTATCTCAATTCAGCTGGAGACCATGCTGCTCAACGAAATCACTGGTATTTGGGTGAGCACCCGCAATTATATACTGGCGGTTGATGTTCTGCATGCGGGTGCTCTTAGCGCAACACGCAAGCTCAGAGATCTTGATGGCATGCAGGAGTGCTGTCACATCCCGCGGGGCTCTGATGTCATCACCGGTGTCATGTACGACGTAGGCTTGGCCATCCTCCGCAATGACTTACCGATTCTGGTTCAAGCAACGAGTGATCATGACGTCATTGTTGATGTCTTGCGCTTGGGCAACTCACATTGCGTGAAGATTGTGTTCAAGCGCAACTGTCTCCCGTCGCAGACTAAGGTAGGCCAATTTCGTCATCCTGTCCGGCCTTTCATTCCGAAACCTCTGCAGTGGCGCAACTGTATGAAAGTAGATCACGTGAGCAGCATCTGTGAGACCGAAACATCCTCGCTGCGATGAGCCAGACGTCGCGGAAAAATGTGCAGCCAATGTCATGAATCTCCAAACTGCCACGGATCTCATGAGGCTTCATCAAAGGACTGCTCGAAAATTAAGAAAGAAATTGCTATCTTAAAATAAATAGCAAGAGACAATTCCTCTAATCGAGAAGCCGCCACTAAAATCAGGAAGCGACGCTCCCGTCGCCGACATTCTTCAAGGAAAGCTGCGTCGGCGGCGCGTGTGCCACGTCCACTGTCACCTCCGCCACTGCTACTAACGCAACGCACATAAGAAAGGTCTAAAAAGGACAAGGACCCGAGCACTGAGAAGAATATGTGCACCGGAGCCTGGCCGGCGTTGCCAAAACGGCAACTACCAGCAGAATCACTGCACACCGATGGGAGTAGTCCACCCCAAGCATCTCTCCTCGGTGAATTGACTGAACAGGATCGGTAAATGGTTATGATGATGGGATCACTAATGAATACGATTCGCGTGCTACTGAACAAGCTGCAGACGCCAACATATCAAAGCGCACTGGAAATACTAGATACACTGAATTCAGAGCTTGCAAGCCCCATATAAGCACCATGGCTCACCCAAAATGTTCTTTACGCACAGAAGGTAGAAGTGCGACGATTTTTCAATGGAGTGCCAGAGGCTTGAAGTCGCACATACCGGATTTGCGCCAATCTGTCTTGAAGAATCGGTTTCCTGTACTTGGTATTCGCGAACCGAACGTATCAACTCCTCACAGATTATCTGGTTACGATGTTTTTGTTTCTTCGACATGCGAAGAATAAAGCAACGTTCTCATTTACATCCGCACGGACTTGACCTATGTTTCGCATACTGTTAAGCCTCGTGACTACATACGTATGCCTCCGCGTTAGAAAGTACAGAGAACAAAGTGTCTTCCCCTCTTATTGTTACATCTTCCCATCAAGAAAGTTTGACTGTGAAAGACTGAAATGTATATTGAAGGAAGCTGATGGCCCCTGGTTCATCACTGGGGACTTCAATGCGCACCACTTGCTTTGGGGAAGCACTAAGATTAACTCCAGGGGAAGGAATGCTGTGCCGCGTGCCTCTGACTATGACCACTGCACTATGAACGACGGCAGGTCGACGTACCTGTGGAGTCCTGCGTATAGAATCTGCCTCGACTTGGCCTTAGTGTTGTGGATCTTCACGTCACATGCTAGATGGTTTTACGGCATCCAGACTCACGGGAGTGATCACATTCCCACCAACCTAAAGATTAATGGACTCACTCGGTCTTTCTCTCATGGTGTCTTGAAGAGCATTGTTTGAACTGCGTTTATGTCGCTTATGGAAGAAGTGTGTTGGGCGAGAATTCCCCGGCAAAGTCGACGACACCATCGCTGAAGCGCCGAAAACTGCCAAGTGTTTATTATCACTGTCGCCAAACCGAACGGATTTCGACACTGAACTTAGAGGCTTCGTGCGATTCGAAGGCGCGCACAGCGACGATAAAGACGCACTAGATCATAAAATGATGTCAGAGACGCACGACGCATTCAGAAGAAAGTTTAGCGTCACATAAATAAACTAGAGAGTGAGCGATAATAGACATTCTGTGAATCACGGGACCCTCGCAAGCCGCCTTCACACATCTGGAGGATAGTCCGTTGCCTTCGTTCATCCCCACAACAACGACACCCATTGCCAGCTTTAGTTCTCCATTTTGGCGAAACTTAGCTTGATGTGGCGGAGGAAGTCTGTACGAGAGTGACTGGTGAGCCAGTGAGATTCAACGTTGAAGTAAGTAACCGGCATGCCACTTCGGTACCAGAAATAGACGTGTCCTTTACCATGCAAGAACTCGAAGCTGCCTTTGCCGTTTCTAAAAGATCATCCTCTCCCGGCCCTGACGGCGTCACCTATGCTGCCGTCGGACACCTTGGATAAAAGGCAAGAAGAGCGCTTCTGAACAGTTTCAACAACTCATGGCATAGATGTACAGTTCCCCGGCAGTGGAAGTCGCCTGGTACCTTTGTTAAAGTCGGGAATACATCCGTTGGGCATGGTGGTATATTGCCCTTTCACTCTGGCCAGCTGCAACGGAAAGGTGATGGAAAGGATGGTCCTTGCAAGTCTAGAATGGTATATCGCGTGCCACAATATGTACCCCGCTTCCAGCAGGCTTTGTTCGGGGTTGTTCCTCAATTGATAGCGTCAGTGACTGGACAACGTTTGTGAAACAGGAGAAAAGCCGTAAGCGCATATCAGTTGTGCTCTTTCTCGATGTGAAAGGTGCTTATGACAACGTTTCACATGACCCCGTCCTCAATTCCCTGGAGACTATTGCAATCGGCGACCGCATGCTTCGCTGGTTATCCGACTAAATAACTCGCCGGTCGTTTTATATATAAACAAAAGATGGCTACGCAGCTGAATATTACAGCTACTGCGGCGTGCCTCAAGGAGTATTGAGTCACACATTCTTCAATGCGACACTCATTGGACTAGCTCAAGTTTTACCTAAAACAATCTACCTCTCGATGTACGCAGATGGCATCTGCCTTTCGACTTCTGCGGTCACTCGCCTTCAGGTTCACGCGCTATTGCAGCGGGCAGCCACTTTGACAACAGCATACCTTCAAACACAAGGCTTGACTCTATCGACCGAGAACTCTTTGATGGTTAAGCACGTAATCGCTATGCTGCGAAATGTGTTGCAGAAGATGGGACTGTTTTAAAGCGATGAGCTTTCTTTGGCTCTTCTCCTAAGCTTTGCGCTTCTTGTTTATTTCGTTGCAGTTGACCTTTAATGCGCTCGTTAACTCACCACGATTGTGGAGACGCGGAAGGTTCGGTTCTGGATGACGTCGACGATCTCTTCCTGCTTCTGCTGCACGTAACCCCTCGAGAAGCGTATGCCCGTGCGACGTGTCCACGTGCCGACCTGCAAAGGTTATCAAGGGACCCCTTGATACTTCCTCGCACTACCAGCACATTGCTCTTCTATACTTCAGGCTGTCTAGAGACAATACACACAGAGTAAAGGTGAAGTTTAGTTTGCCGCCACCACCTGGGCCATTTGAGCATTTTTCTCTGTTTGTTAGTAGTTATGCATCTCTTGAATATCTTCTATGCAGACGCTTCCTCACTGATTTCAATATTTTCCGAGAAACTCATCTCGCGTCCTCATTTCGCAGCTCACTCCTTTGCTATGCTTTCATTTCAGAGTGCAAGTGTATTGCTCTTTGGTGGCAAGCTCGACCATGTGTCTTATTTTGAGCCGATTTTGTTAACAGCTTGAGAACTCACCCTTCTAACTGCTATCCTTCAAATGTGAAGCATAAACGTATCATTTTTGTAGAAGGCTCTAGTTTTTTCCTTATACATATCGTATTATTTGTCTTTCAATGACTTGAAGGGAAATTGTCATTATATTATTTATTACTTTTTTAAATATTGTCAACGCTCTAATGGGGTTTCTTTCAGGAACGAAAAACTAGTGGAAAGAAACACATCCTAGACACATAAAGACATCAACATGCCTCATGTTAATAAAAAGAAAGGTCTATATATTGTACAAATGCACTAAATTTGCTTGTATTCACTATAGAGCTTCGCAAATAGTTTCATTTCTCATTGACAACCAGAGAAAAAGAATTGTGAAACACATCACAGGGAGCAAGACAAGGCTGTACAACATAACTGTATTTAAAACAAGCGCTTCACCTTCATGGACCCACCAGTTTTAATTCAGAGAACAGCAGCATTTACGCGACAGAGTTTGTTCGTCGGCGCTTACAGCATAATTATGACACGTATTGCGTGGCACTGAAGTGAACGACGAACGCGTATTCTAAGATGTGTCTAATAAATGTCTTGTAGGCGATCAGCTTTACATCTGGCGTTGCTTGCTCGATTCTATTTAGTTTTTTGTTAGTGGAGAATCCACCCCTCCCGTTTATTTCAAATTCAATTCTGGGGTTTTACGTTCCGAAATCCTGCAATGATTATTACGCACGTCGTAGTACGGTAATGGGATATAATTTTGACCACCTTAAGTTCTTGAACGTGCACTCAATGCACGGCAAACGGGTGTTATTCCATTCCTCCACCAATCGGAGTGCGGCCGCCGCAGGTGAGGTTTCCCAGCGCACGTTCGGGCTATAACCGCGTAGTATTTTCACATTTCCAAGGGAAATAATATGCTCACTCCACGCCTACCGTTCTGGCGTTCGCGCACATGTGTGACTAACTGATCCCCTTTGTGACCTGTGTGACCTGTGTGAATGTCGTTTTAAAGAACATTTTTTCCCCGCTGTATGTCTTTTTATTACTGCACGTTTCACGCTATTTCGAGTCTTCTAAAAAGGCCAGTTCAGCGGTACTTCAGCGACCCAAATTCGCAATAGCTATGGGGACACCTAAGCAATTCCTGCTATGCATAAATTCGAGAGCATTACTTTACGTAGACTGCGTCGCTGAGCTTAGTGTTGTGACGAAACGTTGCTGATTTCATCCTGCCTACCCGTAGTTGCTGCATCTCGCCATGCGTGCTCCGGGGCCACTCGCTCTGCCTTTCGCGTTGTCGGAGCCTTGGGTGGTGAATGTCGTTTCGCTGCGTTGCGATGGTCTCATACTTCGTCGGCAGTCCACTGGCGCCTTCGGCCACGCTTTGCTGTCTCGCCTGATGATGTAGACTCGAGCGAGTCAATTCCTGACGATAAAGACTCCATAGCGCCGGCGATGGCACTGCTACCAGCATACACCATCCAGTGCATCGCTCGCTAGGCAGAGTCGACCACGTGCACGGACTCAGATATGTTCATCACGGTCGCCTGTTGCAACACACGTGGCGCAATGCAACGGGGGCGCATTGGTTAGCGCGCTCGACTACGAATCGGTAGCAGTGACGGTGGGGCAGAGGATCAAATCCTCACCGGTAACACTTCTGTGCGGAAGGTGTCCCGAAGTGGTAATCTGTGGCCGCGGTTTATTTAAGCCGGCAATCCATGGTGCAGCGAGATCTCGGGAGCGGCCACCACGGCCGCCGCTCAGGTCGGGCGCGCTAGCGTGTTCTATTCTCGCGCTGCCTGCACGTGAGCGCATCTTCTTCTTGGCCTGCTTTGGAAATGATAGTAGCGCCGCTACGTCATGTCACTCTCGCCTTTGTAGAGTCGGTACGCTGAGGTTAGCATGGCTGGGCTCGGTCGTCCGGGCCACCAATTTGTGGGAAGACTTGCGCAGAGGTAGCGCAGAGGCCGGCCATGGTGCAGCGGGATCTCAGGAGCGACCGACACCGCGCCCACTCAAGACGAGCGCGCTAGCGTGTTCTATTCACCCGCAACCGGTACGTGAGCCCATCTTCTTCTTCACCTGCTTTGGAGGCGATAGTCGCGCCGTTACTTTTTTAAAAGTTAAATGAAGATAACGTGTTTGTGTGCCGTTTTTCTGCCACCGCTTTGTGATAACAGTGGAGTCGCACGATGAGCTAAGTAATGCTCTCGCATCAGAAAAGTTACATCTCGCTGTAATACTCCTTAACTGCGCAGCTTTCTACAAAAGTACCTTCCGAACTTCAGCAACTTTCCATAAAGAAAGCAAGCTTAAGGGAGAGTTATAAAATCGGGGACCCATATCTCTGGGTCTCCAAGTTGAGTTACGTAGGATGCTCTTGGGTTTAGAGGAGCAGTAGAGTTTGAAAATTGGATCAAACGCAGACAACGTTCGATCAAGCGCTCGGGACGCCCCAGTGGGGAAAAGAAAAAGGTGCTGGAAAGCAAAAAAGAAGAAAAGCTTTTTGTACAAGTGAAAATAAACGGCATGTATTCTTGAGCAAAAAGGGCAAACAGCAAAATGTAATGAGCGTAATCACTGTGTTAGTAATACGGCTTTCTTGGCCATCTCGTGATTTCTCATCGCCCCCGAGGACGATTCAAGACGGCCGGCCACCCACGCTAGTTTTCGATTTCAGGGTCTTGGGTCAAGGCAAAGGTAAGAATCCAAGACTGGCTTGGGTTCTGCGGATGCGCCCTTTCGGCCCGTATTTTTCGTAGGTCCGCAAGCCACTCGGGTCCCCAATTCTAAAACAACCTAATATGTGCCAGTATAACTGGAATGACGGAATGCGCATTGCAGCGCTATCAACTTTCTAAGGGCATCGCTATAGTATTCCAAATGGGTACATAAATGCAAACGCAGCATACAAGAGAATCGCCAATAACGCCAGCGTCCGCACTTTGTGATAGAATGTAGCGCACCTTACACCGATAAACGATAGCGATTTCAGTTTATCGAGAAAGCTGAACTGCAATAAATAAACAAAATTGTTCCCCCATTGAGCAACACGACTGCTTTGCACTCGGTACCGAAAGGTGGCGTTAGCAGTTAATGTTCCAACGGAAGAGAAAAAATGACTAAGGAGATGTTTAATATATGCTAGAATGAAATACATGCGTAGCGTACCTGGTCAAATAAACTAGGTTAGGTGATTATTTCTCGCTGCCGTTTTTCAATGGGAATGCCAATATTTCATCAGGATCATCAAATTGTTACACATATCTGCGATCAAACACTTTTTTTTCTAGACATTATGTTCTCCTTAAACCTTTTTTGTAGGCCCTACAGAGCAAATTAAATTCTTTATACGCACCTTCTCGAATCCCGTTGACTTCAGCTCAATGACGTTCAAGGTGAAGTCGGTCCTCAAGCCATCTTCGTCGAGTCGTACGTAACCAGTGAGCCCCTTTACATGGACCTGCACTGAGGCATCAACCATGTTACTGGACTTGAAGCTTCGCACGCCCACACTGACAACCTCTAAAAAAGTCAGGGAGGCAGCATTTTTACACGTCACCGTATCAAGAAATCGGCGAAATAATTGCGTGAAGTGGCACTTTGTACCTTGGGCTGCATCCTAAAATTATCCAACAGTTGTTTTATTTTCGCTTCTTGCGATAATAAAATGGAATAACTGTTGGAGATACATGTGCAAAATGCTGCCAAATATTACCGGCATAACATGTGTCCGAAGTAGTAGTAGTACTAGTAGTCGCAATCAATCAATCAATCAATCAATCAATCAATCAATCAATCAATCAATCAATCAATCAATCAATCAATCAATCCGTCCATCAACTAACTAATCAATCAATCAATCCATCAAATAAATAAATAAATAAATAAATAAAATTTTTATTGCAATACCAAATAACAGCTACGCAGCCTTGCTACTGATGCTCTTAGAAAAGTAATGCGCCATACAAAGTGCACAGAGAAGAAAAATGTGGTAGACAATGCCAGATAGGCAAACAAACAAATTGGGATACAGAATTTGAGGAGGTGGATGCAAAAGAGAGATAACCACAAAACGTGATTATCTACTGAAGTACACAACATAGGAATGAACTATGAAATATGTCAATACAGGCAGACTTTTATTACATGTTTTTTTTTTTCGTACTCGTGCCATAGAGAGTCTGTAATGCAACAGGGCCGCGCAGAAAACGAGGGATTCTGCCTGGTATGCTTAAACGGCACGGGAAATTGCACATGACCAAGCATCTTTGGGCAAAGTGAAATGACATGCATCACCTTATAAAGGAACAGAAGGGCTCATCTACTAGTTCTTAATTTTAAAGGTGTGAATTCAGGTATCTAGGTGAGAGGGTTAGACTACAGTCACTAGAACGGTAAAAAGGGTGCTTGAAAATAGATATCAGTTTATTCTGAAGACGTTCAATGATGTCAGAATTAGACTTGAACACTACGCCCCGAAATACACAGACAGAGTACTCTAGAAGTACTACAAGGCACGCAGTAGAATACAATTTAAGGAAGGCAAGGTGAATGGAAGTCTCGGGATATACGAACAGTTATTTGGCTAAGGGCCTGTTTTTCTGCATGTTTAGCGTGTGAAGCTTTGCTTTTTGTCGAAGTACACATCAACATTTTTTACTTGCTCGACGCTGGGCAATGAAGCATCCTGAAGGGTGTATGCAAATTGCACATGATGTGTTTTCAGCGTGTAATTCCGCGTGTAAGCTATTGAAGCATTTAAGGGTAGCTCATTCCCTCTGTAGCACTTTGAGAATGAAAAAAAATGTCTTTTTGGAGGTGAATGCAGCCGTAAACCGCGTTGACAGCTTTAAATAGCTTTAAGTCGTCAGCATATAGAGTGAATAAAGAGGGATGAATTCCTGACGAAATGTAATTTATGAACAACAGGAAGCGCGGAGGGCCAAGAATGGATCCTCGAACAACTCCTCTAGTGACCTCATAGCGGACAAAGCTCTGTCCATTAATGCCAACGAAGTACGCTCTATTGCTTAGGTAATTAGATACTAGGGCAATAATGAAATAAGGCATGTCAATTTTCGTGGGCTTTGGAACGAGGAGCTCATGGCAAACTAGAGCGAACGCTTCACTTAGGTCAAAGAGCGCCTAATTAGCCTCTGCTATGAAGTACACTGGAAGCATGGATCAGAAATGTTACCAAGTTCATTTTTGGGGAGCTTCCCACTATCATGCTGTTCATTTATAGAATGTTATAGGCTAACAGAAAACAGAGAATGCAATATAGATTCACACGCTTTCAAATAGGTAGAAGCCGATAGTAAGTAACTGGACTTGCAGCAATCAATATATGTACCGGCACTACCCGTGCTACCTTCTAAGCGATATGAAATGTACTAGACGTAAGGGAACTGTTGACAATGCTTCTGAGAAGAGGGACAAGTATGCTTCCGTACGCCTTAAGCAGTGCGGGAAGGTTACCAACAGGTCAATGAGAAAGGGAACGTTTGGTGTGCTTTTTACATATCAAACCATGTCTCCATTGAATCACAGTGTACACACCGTACCAGACTGAGAAGGGAGGCTACTTGAGGTAGAGGCATTTTTGTACCAAATACAAAACAGAAATGTTTCGCAAAGGCATCAGCAGAGCTCGAGATAAAACGTCATTTTGATGGACAAGATATGCATGCCCAGTACTCTTTTTGAAAAAGAGAGCGCACGTAGCTCCAGAAATATTTCAAATTATCCGTCCTGTTGGCTTCCAGACATTTAATGTGGGCGTATGGATAATTGTTATAATAAATTTTGCGAAGACAATGAGAGCGCCTATATTCAAATTTCCACTTATCTCGACCTGTTTCCCCAGCTTTTCTGTATACACGGTCTTTCAGTTTTATTGTCGTTTTTGGAAATCAATGAGAGAGCTTTCACTTCTTGTGCTTTTTTGCATGTATGAATATGCGCATGCCATTTTCAGTCATTTTCGCATAAAAATTAACCTGCAGTGTTCTTCAATATCAGCTGTTCCATCTACGACCTACCAGTTAGCGCTTTCGAGATCATGGGTACAGCCAACGTACTCTCAACGAGAAAATTTGAAGCTGTGCTTCGTGTTGTCATCAAAACGCATGCTGGCTTTCTGTGATATCATTGTTGAAGAAACAAACGAGGGTGGAACTTCACTGGCGCAACCAGAAAAACATTGCTACGCATGACTGAAAAATTATCAATATTCGAAAGACAGACATGTATAACGTGGCCGCAGCAGTTCTGTTTCAATTTACCTGCTGCATGAAATTAAAAGAGATTAAGACAAGCAAGGAGTGACATGTGCTTAGAAATGTAAATGGAATTCTGGCACACAATAACAACAACCGATGTACTTACGGTTACATTAAACTCTCCGATATCTACCACTTTGTGGTTAATATTGTTACGTAGGAAGACGCCGACGGAAAGTTATATACAAGTATATTTACAAGGCAATACGCCGCACTTGGCCAAGAGGCAACAGCCCGCGCTAGCCTCTAATCGTCGTCGTCGTCTTCACCCTGCTCGCCTCTTTGTCATCGCAAATACTGTTCCGTAGCACTACCCCCGGCGGCAAAAGCGCCGTGCCGGAGCGACTAAACGCCGGACTCGGAAGCAGTGTAGTAGGCCTGGAGCCTACTAACGCGCACAACATCACTAGATGTCAGAGTAGAGGACGAGGTTGAACGCAAAGGAGCAATTTCGTACGTCACAGGCGTCACCTGGCGCAACACGTGGTAGGGCGCTCTGTATCGCGAAAGGAGCCTCTCTGAAAGTCCGACGTGACGAGAGGGTGACCACAGGAGCACGAGCGCACCAGGTGAAAACTGTACGTCACGGTGGCCGGCGTTGTACTGACGCTGCTGAGTGGTTTGCGAAGAGGTCACTCGAGTACGGGCAAGCTGGCGTGCATGGTCGGCGAGGGCGATGGCGTCGCGCGCATACTCGCTAGTTGAGATCGCAGCAGGAGGAAGTGCCGTGTCTAGGGGCAAGGTCCGTTCGCGACCGTACAATAGATAAAATGGAGAAAATCAGGCGGTGTCGCGCCGGGAAGAATTCTACGCAAATGTGATTTAAGAAAGGGCAATGTCCCAGTCGTGGTGGCCTTTGGAAACGTACTTGGACAGCACATCGGTAAGCGTACGGTTAGCCGCTCCGTCAGGCCATTGGTTTGAGGATGCTATGAGGTAGTCAGCTTGTGTTAAGTGGAGCGGGAACGCGCAATGTCGGTGATAACTTTGGAGAGGAACTTACGACCACGGTCAGTAAGCAGCTGTCGCGGTGCGCCATGATGTAAGATAATGTCACGCAAGAGAAAGTCCGCGACGTAAGTGGTGCAACTGGTAGGGAGAGCCAGCGTGATAGCGTATCGGGTGGCGTAATCAGCTGCGACGGCTACACATTTGTTCCCAGAGGATGACGTGGGAAAGGGACTGAGGAGGTCTAATCCAACACGAAAGAACGGTTCCACAGGGACGGTGATCGGCTGGAGATGACCGGTAGGTAGCACCTGAGGTGTTTTCCGACGCTGGCAGGGATCACAGGCAGCAACATAGCGTCGGACGGAGCGAGTGAGACCAGGCCAATAGAAGTGGCGGCGGACGCCGTCGTACGAGCGGGTTACCCCAAGATGGCCTGCAGTGGGTGCGTCATGCATCTCAAAAAGCACGGTCTGTCGTAGATGTTTTGGCACGACAAGAAGATCAGAGCCGTCAGGGAGGAAGTTCCTTCGGTACAGAATGCCGCCACGGAGGACACATCGGCGAACGGATTCGTCGATAGGTGCAGAACGCAGACGCTCGATGAGTACTCGCAGCGATAGGTCTCGATACTGCTCATCGGCGACGTTAGCGAAGACAGACACAGAGAAAATGCCATTGGCGGTACTACTGTCGGCGTCGCCAGGCTCGTCTACCGGGTAGCGAGACAGGCAGTCAGCGTCCTTGTGTAGTCGGCCAAATTTGTAAGTGACACAGTACGAATATTCTTGGAGGCCTAGGGCCCAGCGACCAAGTCTTCGTGCAGGATCTTTCAGTGAGCATAACCAGCAAAGCGCGTGATGGTCTGTGACAACGGAAAAGGGACGGCCATATAAGTGTGGGCGGAGCTTCGCAACCGCCCAAACTAGGGCCAGACGCTTACGCTCATTGATGGAATAGTTGCGCTCCGCGGGCAAGAGGAGCCTCCTGGCCTAAGCGATAACACGGTCGGCCACGCTGGCATTGTGCCAGTACTGTGCCAATTCCGTGACTGCTGGCATCAGTACGGACTTCAGCAGGCACAGAAGGATCGAAATGGGCCAGAACGGGAGGCGTTGTGAGAAGGTCGATTAGAAGCGAGAATGCAGAGGCGTCGTTATCACCCCACTGGAAAGGGGCGTCTTTTTTCAAAAGCTCGGTTAGTGGTCGTGCTATGGCCGCCAAATTTTTCACGAAACGGCGGAAGTACGAGCAAAGGCCGATGAAGCTGCGCACATCCTTGACACACTTTAGAACAGGGAAGTGCGTGACAGCATGGATCTCGCCTGGGTCCGGTTGCACTGCGTTCGCGTCAACGAGATGTCCAAGGACGGTGATCTGGCGACAGGCCGAATTGGCACTTCGATGCGTTGTGTTGCAGACCGGCTCGACGAAAAACGTCCAGGACTGCTGAGAGGCGCTCGAGGTGCGTAGCGAGCGTGCGTTGGAGGGGCTGGAGTCGAGGGCAGCCGGATAGACGGTCTCGATCTCACGCCGGACGATTCTGGTAACATCGCGAGTGTTGTTGGGACGAGGAGCGTCGGCACAGGAAGATGTCGCTGGGGTGTAGGGCAGACGGGCAAACTGCTGGTCGATACGTCGGCTTTGAGCGAGTTCCAGGCGGCGGCACTCTTTTACAACTGCATTCACCGGTTCCACGTTGTTGAAAACGAGTAAGTTGAAGGCGTCATCGGTAATGCCTTTGAGGATGTGGGAAACCTTATCTGACTCAATCATGTGTGCGTCAACCTTGCGGCACAGAGCCAAGACGTCCTAATGTACGTGACGTAGGGCTCTTTTGACGTCTGCACACGGCCGGAAAGCGCCTTCTGCGCGGCAAGTTGGTGACCGTAGGAGTTGCCGAACAAGTCTCGGAGCTTTTGCTTAAGCGAATCCCAACTGGTGAGCTCATCTTCGTGCGTCCGAAACCAAACTTTAGGTGTGCCACCGAGGTAAAAGACTACGTTGGCGAGCATGATAGTAGGATCCCACCGTTTATTGCGGCTGACGTGTTCGTACAGGCTGATCCAGTCCTCGACGTCTTCGCCATCTTTGCCCGAGAATACGCCAAGATCAGGGGGAGCGGGAAAGTGGTGTAGGTCGTCGAAGTGGCAGCAGGTGTCGGAGCCGGCGGAGTCGAGTTGTCGTCGCCGGGAGCTATGAAGAAAGGCACTGCGAAGCACCGTGACGAGGTACAGGGAACGTGCATCTCCACCGGGTATGTTACGTAGGAAGACGCCGACGGAGAGCTATATATAAGTATATTTACAGGGAAATACGCCACAATTGGCCAAGAGGCAACAGCCCGCGCTAGCCTCTAATCGTCGTCGTCGTCTTCACCCTGCTTGCCTCTTTGTCATCGCAAATACTGTTCCGTAGCAATATCAAAAATATAAGCCCTTTTCATTAATGCTAGGATAAGAGAAAATGCAGCAATAGTTACGTCAGGTGTTACATAGAATGCATAAAGCAAGAGCCGTTCACTACCTGAACACCGCACGTCTGTCCAAACAGCCTCATGATCGCAGTCTACATCCGAGCACCGGACACATTATATCGCGATATCAACGGCGATAAGAATAAAACCAGGTTTCAAAGCTGGTATAATTTCGATCTTTGAACAATACGTTATAATACGCAGGAAAATACATAGTAGATGCCACTTCAAGTAAATATCATGTTTCACTTGAACCTATTAGAGAATGTGCAAAAAAAGTTATATTTGAAAAGAAACACTCTGGTGCATAGGCCTAGAATAATTTGGTAGATTGATCTGGGTGTCATTTTAGCGCGAATAAGAGTCAACACAATAAGACACACAGGACACACACAGTAATACCGGGTCCTGAATAATATATATAATTAATAATTTAATTATGGAGTTTTACGTGCCGAAACCACTTTATGATTATGAGGCACGCCGTAGTGGAAGACTCCGGAAATTTCGACCACCTGGGGTTCTTTAACGTGCACCTCAATCTAAGTACACAGGTGTTATCGCATTTCACCCCCATCGAAATGCGGCCGCCGTGGCCGGGATTCAATCCCGCGACCTTGTGCTCAGCAGCATAACACCATAGCCACTGAGAAACCACGGCGGGTCTGAATATTTCGCTACGCGTGTTAGAAAAAAGGTATCGCGTTTACGACGGCGCTTTTCTTGCTCGGATTTCGCAGAACGATCGCATTTTGGCGTCGACTTCGTTTAGTATAACGGTTGGTACAGTTAATTCTATGACTTTTAAGAAAAATTTCAATAGTTGCCTGGACTTGTGGGGATGCGAGGTGCTGCCGCGACGACACAAGCATGAATTTGTGTCGCTACCTGTCATCATCTGCAGAAAGCAGCGTTTCAAGGAGGGAAGTCGCGTATTCCAGGAGCGGGAAACACGTCGCAGACCTCTCTAAACATTGATTTCTGTAAATAACGATAGGCGGCGACACAAGTTTATGTTTGCGCCGTTGCGGCAGCAAATAAAATCCCCCTAAGCGCAGGCAAATTTGCACTTTTTTCTTAAATATCAAACAAAAAACTGTGCCAAGCGTTATACAAAACAAAGTCGACGCCAAAATGCGATCGTTCCGCGAAACCCGAGCACCAACAGCGTAGCGGTCTGCGCAAAATATTTTTTCTAACTCAGAAGGGTTTGGGTGCGAACTAGTTGGTACGGATCATTCATATTTAAAACAGCGGCAAAAAACACGGACAAGGGAGGACACAGGATGAGCGCTGCCCTGTGTCCTCCCTTGCCCGTGTTTTTTGGCGCTGTTTTAAATATGAATGATCTTTTATCTAACACGCGCAGCTAGATAACCAGGACCCTGTACAACCAATTTCGTAAACTTAGACTGCGCTAGGGACAAGACACCGAGGTAGAAGAAAGGACGAACGCAGACTAACAAGTGGTTTATTGAAATCAAGCAATGCTCCCTCTTCGAACTGTGCGCATGCCCAAGCTAAATCATAGGCGCGTGACCGTGCAACAACCCCTCGTCAAGCCCATATCTACATAAAAAAATCAAGCTCTTTCTTGAACAAAGACACTGATGGTTCGTTGACGCACCTACCTGGGCCATGTCTTGCTATCAAGGACGCTTCCAAGATTTCCCGTGCCCTTTGGTTCTTTGCTCGTCCTAACACCTTCGTTTTGTCAAACATTGGTTTACACATCTTCGAACATGACGTACAATGAACTGGCAGGTGCTTCCCGCTGATATTTTTTTGATGAGTTAGAGTGCTCCATTAAAAGATTGTCAACACATCTTCCGGTTTTCACCTCGTAGAACATTCCACAGGCCAGCGGAAACTCGTACACCACCTCCGTTCTACATGGTACATACGTGCGTCTGTGTTTTACGCCACATCCATCCCGCTTGTGTATATCTATGTTTGAAAGGGCGCATAAACGCGACAACTTTCAGGGCGCTGAAAAAAATCACATCAACATTGAATTTTCCGGCCACACCCTTCATTTCATTCGAAACCTTATGGGCATGTGGCGATACCTTCAACTTTCACCTCTCTCTCTTTTCTCCTAACTCAACCCCAGTGTCGGTGGAATGGTGGCATATTGCCTTCAAGAGCGACTCAGCTATGGCCTGGAGTAGGGCCTGCGGAAAACCTGCATTACGGAGACGTTTCACCTGGGAAGAAAACTAGCTTGGTCCTTATGGTGACATGACTGTGAGGTAACTCTGGGATCATACTCAAGGCATTGTGGAATGAGGACGCCTCTCCAAAGCTTATTTATGTAATAAACATGTTTATTATCTCTCCTCTCCAAGTAGAGCCAGAATTTATCGAGCCACAGAAGCTCAATAATTCGGTAATAGCCACAAAAGTCAAAACGACCTGCTGCAGGTCTTATTCGGGCCGTGGAAAGATCAAATAGGATGTTAGGAAGACGGTGTACTGTCGGATTAAGTTCGAGGAAAAACATTGTTTCTGAAGCGTGTCCTTATGTTAGGCAAGTTGGCGTACCGAAGGAGGCGGAAACAAAGAAAGTTTTCTTTGGAAAGCGCCAAGTGATTTGGAGCATTTATTGGCACGCTTGTTATATTCTGACCACGTGAGTCTGTTTCTGACCATAGAAAAGACGGGGAATGCGGGAGATGGAAATTCAAGACGATGAGCAAAACGTGAACAAGGTGAATGCAGGAGCCAATGCTTCGACAAGTCCACTTGTCGAAACGTTGGCTCCTGCATTCACCTTGTTGACGTTTTGCTCATTGTTTCTGACCATGACATTGAGTTAGCTGAGGTAGTAAGATAACCAAAACCTGGGAAAGATACGAGCTAATTTTAAAAAAAAGAGCTGTAGAAATGAAGGAGTACTGGTTGCTAATGTTTTGTTGCTTGCGTAAGGCATTTCTATTTTCTTATTTTGACATTCAGGGCCGTCAACCAGTGGTAGTATCAATTTGTTACCCTGTTTTAATCAGTTTGAAGCCCTAAATAATCGTTGATCATATACACTCATACATGACAGGATCCTGACAGAATTGATGAATAAATGTATTGGGAATTTCATTTATGAACATTACAAAAAGTAGAACGGCCCATTGTCTGTGCTATTTTCTGACTGGTAATTATCGAATAAAATTTTATATCAACGATTTGGGAGAAAACACTCAAGCCACAAGACTACTAGAAATTAAAGACTAAGAGAGGACAAATTGGGTCGATAAACGACGATGAGAAACCCAATGAAATGTCTGTGAAGGTACTACTCTATATAGTAAACTGATAGACACTTTATTTATCGAGCTAAACATATTGACGTAGTAAGAAGTGTAAGCACAATAAATTGTGTGTTCATTGGATTTTTAGAAAACCGCATACTTGCATTAGCACCCTTTTTTTAAGAGACTTGCTCTAAAGGAGCGATCGGCGAGCCGAAATGCTAGCTTTCAACTTTAGCTGGATGCTGCCAGTATGTTAGGTGGAAGTATTTAGAAACGCTTATTTCAGTTGTCCTCTCTGGCTGATTTTTTCTTGTTATTCTGTTACGTACAATGCTTGCCATCTGCACGTTTGATTAAGTTTGATAGTGAACACTATCCCTAGCTGACATTGCTTCGAATGTTAGTGATTTCAGCTTTATTTAATTTTCAAACACAGCGGGTTTGCCGCTTTCATGGTTATTAAATGCAACGTGGTCGCTATCTCGTGTCTGACCGAAAGTTTTGCAATAATCAACCAAAACTTCGTGCACCCTCTCTGGTTTGCCTGCCGTGATGAGGCCTTGGAAGATGGAGACTGCCTTCCAACATCAAAAGGGAAGTGCTTTGAGGTTGCTGGTCCTCCATTTAGTGATCAATATTTACTCCTCCCCGTTTGCTTATGAGGTCCTAACCATTGTTCACGTCAGAAAACTCGGAAGAACAGGCCAAGCAAAGTGTGCAAAACATTGCACTGCTTTATTTGTCCACGTCTGCAACCTGCTACTTTTCATTAATGTTCACTTCAGATGCACTTATTCTAGTTGGAGCGGAATTCAGAGGGACGCCGCTCAATGTAATTCCCCGATCCATTTAGTATTCACTCATAAGTTACCTGTTTCCTGGCCCTTTCAAGAGTCTTTAAATTAGCACTTCAACACCAATGTATTCTATCTGCAGAACTGGATCACCGTCGTGTCAAGCCACGACTTTTTTCTTCGTCAGCATTTTGTCGGACACGCGAAAATCGTGCTTAGTAAGAGAGTACGGCCTTTCCAACTTAAAGGATGCCTATTAATAGGTGTGCAGTGTGCACCGTGTCAACAATAATGCTAGTCGCGTAGGCTCTATAACGGCATCAGCTCTCAACAAAACGCGAGTTTGCCTTCCTCATCTCTTTGGCCGTCAATTGATAGATTTATTGACGTTGGAATAGAGAACATGACTTAGCTACTTGTCATAGCACACGACTCCCTCTGTGAAAACGTAGAGCAACTATACGTGGTGTTATCGAAATATATATTTCCCATGACTACTTCGATTCCACGGCTACGAGACTGACTACACTTGCCGACTACACTTTCTCGCTGCCGATTCTATGAGCCGATTAGCTCCACGGTCTCGAATTGCTCACTTAAATTGTTCTGATGTATTTTGCCCTCTCGTGCTGTGATTCATGACTGGGATGCAGGCCTCATCAGGAGGCACGTATAGCCCGCCTTATTTGAGCACATCTGGTTGGTCAGGCCACAATACAGGGTATACATTACGAATAAAGTCAAAGTACGTTGATCTTTCATGGGGTTTAATCCTGCATAGTATCACGCAAGTCAATTCAGGTTAAAGTAGGATTCACAGTGACACAGAACTACCGTAGACACGGAACATGAGCGCTTCGGACTAAATTTGACAACCTCGGGTTGGCACGCAAAGCACCCCTTATGACAGTGTTTGCATTCCGCCTCATTTGCAATGCTGCTGCCGCAGCATGGAACCAATTATACAGTGTGCTACCTATAGCAGCAGACCACGCCATATGCATGGAGCCGTTGTTTTCGCTCTCTGCTTTTGAGAAGGTGACTCGCTCTTTC
The DNA here is from genome assembly GCF_023375885.2 of Dermacentor andersoni. NCBI lineage: Eukaryota > Metazoa > Arthropoda > Arachnida > Ixodida > Ixodidae > Dermacentor > Dermacentor andersoni. The sequence goes on from NC_092819.1 coordinate 81,975,722, forward strand.
ATAAAGCTGGTGAGCTTTTTATGTGGCTTAGTTAGAATGCCTGTGCAATTGAATTTGTAACTATGTTTTTTGCTACAAATGTCCGAGCCAACAGCAGGCGATGGTCTTTTCCCTTCTGCTGTAGGTACGATGCAGTACCGCGGATTAACGTTGGTCCCAGTCAAGACGCATCACGCCGTCCTCTAGCACCCCTTTTGGCCGTTGGTTTCACAATGGCATGATGATTTTAACACCACACTTCAATACGCTCGTGTATTTCCATGAACGCGTTTGGTCACCGCTTTTTAAAGCGAACCTTTTCAACTAGCCCCCTCCCTGCTTTTCGGGTTATGGCTGCTGGCTTCTGTCACGGCTAATTGACCGGCACCAGACACAATGCAATGCAAAGAATTACCTGATATAGTACAAACCAAGCCAGCCTGGGGTAGTAGCTGATGCACGTAAGCGCTGACTCAAGCTCCAGCTCCAACCCACTGTTGTCGTTCCTTCATCGCCTTCATCGCCTTCATGAGATTGTGATTATTCCTTGGGTGTCATGACATCGTCGTGTTTGCGCCGTCTCCATTACGTCCTCGACACTACATTGTGTTGCTATATCATAGTGATCATGCTGCAATCGTCGACCCATCGTCGTCATACAATCGCCATCATTCCGACGTCGTCGGGTCGTCATAGTATTGTGGTGAATACATCGTCATGGTACAGAAGTCGTCATGACGCTGTGGTAGTTTCGGCATCGTCATGCCTTTATCCAGGCGCCATGGTCATCATACCATCGTTGTCATGCTGTCATCGTCAATCTAGTGTTTCATACTATATTTATGGCGACGTCGTCGTACGATTGTCATATCTGCTGGTTGCAGGCTGCAGTCTTCCTGGAACGGCTCGTACCGGACATAATGCGAACAAGCACTTGATATATTGCAAACCGAACCGGTCCGAGGCGCCAGGTGATGCAGGTAAGGAAGGACTTGAGCGCCAAAACTAACGCGTTGTCGTCGTTATTTTACCTCCATCATTTTCAATTGATAGCCTTTATGCCATGTTTATTCGCTGTCATGTCATCGTCACCCTTGTGCCGTCCTCACCATGTAACCGCTAGTGCTTTGCCGTATCTTCGTCATCACACTGCCATCGTCAAGCCGTCGTTATTTTTTGTCGCCTCATTATATAAACGGTCATGCCACCGTCGTCATACATTCGCCGCCATACCGCCGTAGTCGTTCTATCGGCATCATTCTACCGTAGTGACTAAAGCTGCGCTCGCAATCGCAATTGTATCATGATATGATACAAGATACTCGGGAAACAGATACCAGGTACCAACAGATACCAGATACTACCACAATAATTGTATCCGATGCGATACCTTCCATTCGTATCTTAAGGTACTTCGACAGGTTCGTAAATTTCTTATTATAGATCTGTATAATGTGGCAGCAAGCGTGTATGCTGCCTAAAATGTTTGCTTGGAAATTTCTCAACTCCGACTAACCTTGTTTCCTTTGAATAGAATATCTGGTAGGATCTCAAAATTTGTGTTTTGTTCAAGATAGCCGCCTTATGCACAAGTCTCCCGGAAGCAGCGCCATCGACACCTTTTGTTCAGAACAGTCAAACCTACATCCACGAGATCCTTCAAATTGCTGACGTGTGATGGCTACTAGACGCAAGGCAACCCCATTCTTTCATTCGTCAGAATTTGATAACGGTACTGCAGCAGCATCAGAATTGGCGCGAAAAGCGCCGCACGCATTAGCGTACACAGAATGGTACGGTGGCTGCGAGCAAGTGTCATGGCGCCGGCGCAATTAAAAACAACAGCAGCAAAAAAAGAAGAAAACGAAAGGTCGGCGGTGCGCTGGCGTTCGCATTTTTGTTTTTGTCGAGACGGCGCTAACGCCACCACGCGACTCTGCGCCACCAATAGCGACAAGCAGACCTGATCGCCTGCCCTCGCTGGAGGGCTCTGGTGGAAAGATAAAAAATGTCACTGCCTTTAGTATTATTCAGGTGGCTTAGCGGCAGCAATATAGACTTGAGAAGCGAAGTTCAGCCAACGTTTATAGTTTCGCACGGTTATCTTGCGATAGCCAGTATCTTGTATCTTAAGATACACGATACATTATTTCAGGTATCGGAAATACAGACACTGATACACGCCTAGCAAGGCGTATCATGGCAAAGATAGAATACACACAAAGAGTATCTAAGACAATATCTAAAATACATGTAGCTTCGATACTGCCCAGCAAGGGGTTCAACGGCCATCGTCCCATTGTAATTATGCCTTATTTTGTAACGTCATCATCGTCATTTAAGCTTCATCACCGCATTGACCTCACGATGTGGTCCTCACACGGCTTTCGTCTTTTCAGCATCGTCATGCCATTGTCGCTATCCCACTGCAGTCATAACAACGTCGCCTTTGTAATGTCGTCATGCCCTTGTTGACTTTGCATCGTTATCATGAAGTCATTGTCGTGCAGTCATGTACGTTCCATTTTCGTGCTCCAGTGTCATCCTGCCGTTGTCGGCTTGACATCATCGTCATTCTATCGTGGTCATTGCGTCATCGCCATGGCAGTGTGGTAATTCCACTATTGTTATTCATTCATCGTCACGCGTAGAACGCGCGTCCTCTAGCAGTACCAGTTTTTATTACGCGACGCGGTTTTCGATGAAAATTTGCCAAATATGGTCGGGTTATCAATGATTTCAAATGTTCATTAAACAAGAAGAACGTCCTTCGCCAACACCAATGCAAGCTTCACTTAGACTGATTTCGAAAGCACGTGGGATCAGCATACTTTTGTGTTACCTCTGTGTAAACCATATGCAATTATAAATTTCGCATTAAATTCAGATGTTACAGCGTAACAGATGCTCGCGAATCACAAACCTGCCCAATAAAAGAATCCTTTAACTCCGGCAACGTTTAGCCCTGCCACAATATAACGGATTTAACCATCCTACCTTGCGTTTTGTATTTATCATCGCGTAGGCAACCTCTTTTCGGTGCCAGTGTCTTGCATCTCAACGGCTTTTATTCATCATCCCTCGCACTTCCCACACATACGGTATTGCCACCGTTGTAGTGACGGTGAACAACCACAATGGCACAACGCAAGTCACCAAACTAACTGTTTAGTGGGCGAACCACTGCCCAGCAAAACAGGTAGCACAATGATAGCAGCAAACACGCACGCTGGTCATGTGTAAAAGAACGTGAGCTTATCCAATGACTCGCTGAAGGTTCCAGCGTAATCGCTGGTTCTCTCATATTTTCCAGGAAGTACAACACCCTTCACATGGCGCATACCATCTGATTATATAAGGCCTGGCGAGAACTTCTATAACAGATACAATCAACGCTAACATTCAATTAAGCTCCAAATTATGCAGCCTCGTCTTCCTTTGAGCGATAACTTTAAGCTGTTAGGTGGTGAAATGTGGTCACCGGTAAAGGAATAAAGTGGCAACATGCCTTGTCGCGCCCTCGTGATATGCCGCTTACCTATAGACATTCCGCGAAAAGGAAAACATAGTACGAATTCTCCACTTACGCTCTTAGTGCGGTTACGTTGTTTGCAGATAGAAGAACTCAGCGCGTACCATTACGATTTAGAAACAGACACTCTCGTGTCAGTCGAACCATCACGGTCAGTGCACTCAGGGTTGGATATCCCGGTCTGCCCCTGAAAGCATCTCACCGATTTATTTATGTATAATTATTTGCAAGCCTTACCAGCAGTGCCCGATGGCAAACCTTATGAACTTGCTCTTGGGTCGTCATCTGCTCCTCCATCGCTCGACCTCGCAGCCGACACACCAAGCGGTCTTGCTCCTATTTGATCTTTTCGCTTAGTGGACCCGACTTATAGGCAAACATTGCGTGTATATAGATATGAACGTACAGGATGTAGAGACAGCAAAAAATGGTTTCGCTATCATCTTATATCTCCTGAAGGCGGAACTAGAATTCACTGATGATACTGTGCTGCATATGCTACATATTATTAACGCGATGCGTTAAAGGCCCCGATGTCACAGAAGATCCGACGTCGGCGTGAGCGCCGTTGTCCGTTAGAGCAAAATGATCCGGCATATATTTAGGTATATGTATATGCCACGCCTTGCGACATGAAATGGGGGATATGTGGCCTATATTGCCAAACCACTCTATCCCTAAAGTTGCTCATACCTTGTCTTACATTCTTGATAAAATTATTCCTCGCAATTTTGAGAATGGCCGCACACAAACAGATGTCATTAAACAAAACACCGACAGCGCATGCCTTTTATATTAAATCTTCTCAGATTGAAACATTTAAAGTGCGAAACAATAAAAGAAACCTGAAAGTGATCTAAATGTTTCGGCACGGCTGTGCATAATCTCCGGGATCGGACCACGCAAGAGACCGCGTTTCTACCGGAAAGCTTGCCTTCGTGCATAGCATTCGCAGTCAGCTTTTGCCGGTAAACATTACGGTTACATGAGCTGCAGTTGCCGGGAAGCGTGAGAAGCAGTCGGGAATCTTTGAATGCTATCGCGTTCCACTTTTAAAGGTGTAGCTTAAGCGTTATCTTAGTTTTCTTTTCTTAAAATGCCAGAATATTGTGTTATAGAAGAGTGCTCAAGCCGTGTCTTGCATTTAAGCTTCAAATTTCACGTAAGCATGCGCTGTATACCTGTGCTCATGCACGCATTCCTTTTCGCAGGCCTATTCGTTCATCACCATCTCCCCTCAAATATCAGTTTAAATCTCTTCTAATCTTTTTGGGTCTTCTTTCCTGTTACAAATATCTATATTTTTGGACAGCATCGTCCTCAGTTGTCATTGACCACTTACTCTCTTTTACTGGTTTAAAATTGTAGCATAGCGCAGTGAATCGTTGGGTAAGCTAATGGCGCCGTCAAAACTAATACTTGTAGTTCAGAAAAGTACGTCGAGTAAGAAATGAAGTATAATGAACTAAGGTTGTCAGCTCTCAAATTTTCATGTGCCTCGTTAGCAGCACGAGTCCCGTGCAACTAAAAACTTTCTACACCGATATATACGAGAGCGATATATGCTATTTGTGCAAGTCTGCTAGAGCCACCCTTCAACACATGTTGTAGGCCTGGGATGCAAAATATATCAAGATAAAATGGCAGTCTCCCCGGAAAATCTGCGGGCCCGGTGGTTGGCCACGCTGCCAGCTCAGAGCTCCAAGACTAACTCTGGGCCGTCCAGCAAGCCATGGAGGCCGTACGGGAGCAGCAGCTCCCAGTGGCCATCCAGGCGGCCTCAGGCTCGGGTCTCCCAATCGCGGGATTCCACATAAAGTTATCTCGCTTGCTCGCTTCTTAGCAGCACGAGATTCTAAAAGTACCATTCGTGTGTTCACTTTTGATAAATAAAGTGTGACCTCTTAACCATTAAGTAGATCAAGCAGCTGTAACGAAACAGCTGCTAGAACTCCAGGACATTTTGAATGTGTTGTATCTGAGAATATTTTTTGGCACAAATAGATACCGTTGTGACAATCTGCGGCAAGGAAGTGTACGCGTTAACTTGAATATTGATAACAAGCTGCAGCCTTACAGTAAAACGTTTCTAATTACGAGTGGTACAATAAAAAATTGAGAACCTTAATGTATGATTGACGCAACATTAAAACTATTTTTTGCCGTTTTGAGAGCTCAGCAGAATAACTCCTAAACCATGTTTTCACAGCTACATGATTGTACAGGTGTCATGCTACCTGGAGATAGCATGACACCTACCGTAAGTAATCAGCGGCTTCTGATCAACACAGACTGCTGATACATATTTCATGAAAATATTATCGCTGCCACCATGTGGAACGTTACATTGTGCTTGAATAGGGAGGCCCAGGATAAGGATAACTTGACGTGAACTTTGGACAGATTAAACCAACATCATCAAAGTTCTCTTACACAATTATGACGTTACGGGTGGTGGGCTTCGGTTGCCAGCCTCGTGGAAAGCTGTCGTATCTTTCTACGCGTTGCTTGAATTGTTCCATCGTAGCGTAACTTATCGGATTTCATTTAGTGAGACCAACAAACTTACAACTGTAGTATGACGATTTATTTTGACACTAGATACTATCGAGGTCGCACCGGCAATACACGAATGCTGATCGCGCGCCCAGCAGCAAGGGCGTTTTCTTCGTCCTCTTCTTCACAAAAATGGCCCCCGGGAGAGAAGATGAGCCATCCTGGCGACTTGCGGCGTAAGTAGGATCAGGGTGTCATAGTAAAACTGATGAACCATGTGACGGCCGCGATGCCTAAGGTCGCGTGATGGCGTCACAGGTTCGACAGCGTAGGTGAGAGCATCAAGAAGCGTACAAGAAGTTTGGTTGAAAGTCCAGGGTTGTGAGGTGGGACCCACAACAAAAGAAGAGCACCAGTCGGAAAACGTGGTCTAAGCGCGCCACTCTCATGCCGCAGCCTTTGACGACCTTGAGCGGTGGTCGCAAAGGTTCGAGCGAGCTACCTACAGTCCTCTGCGTATTTGGCGGCTTCAAACACAGGCGTGCAGCCAGAAGTGCCGGGTCATTATGGGATCAGTGTGTTCATAGTACACGAGGGCTCTCGTCCTACAGCAGAAAAAAGGGCGAAAACCAGTGGTAGCTTGTGTGGCCGTATTACAGGCATGCGTTACGAATGGCAAAACAGTGTCCCAGCTACTGTGGTCCGAGGCGACGTACACAGTCAGCATGTCACCGAGTGTGCGGTTGAACCTCTCTATCAAGCCGTTCGTTTGCGGGTGGTAGGCTGTAGACTTGCGGTGAACGATGCTGCGTCCAGAAAGAAGGAATTGGATTACTTCGGATAAAGAGACACACGTCCTATGACAGAGCAGTTCGCGTGGTGCACCATGTCGAAGAACGAAGTTCCGCGAGATGAAAAACGCAACTTCACGCGCCGAGGATGCCGTCAATGCGGGAGTCTCGGCGTAGCGCGTCAAGTGGTCGACACCTACGATTATCCATCGGTTACCCGAGGAGCTGCCGGGAAGTGGTCCGTACAGGTCTATACCGACGGAATCGAAGGGACGAACCGGAAAGGGAAGCGGCTGTAGCTCACGACGAGGGCGCTGTGGAATTTTACGGCTTTGGAACGCTCTGCAAACGCGTACATTCTGGCGCACGATAAGGTACATGCCGTGCCAGGAGAAACGCTACCTTAGCCGAATATGTGTTTTCAAAGCGCCGGCGTGACCGTTTTGAGGGGCAGCATGAAAATAAGCGTTAATGTCAGAACGCATGTGTCGTGGTATCAGTAGCAGCCATTTACAACCATCAGGCAAATAACTTCTGCGGTAAAGGACGTTGTCGCGTACAGCAAAGTGAGCGGCTTGGCGAGGGAGTGTTGGGGAAGAGGGCGTGACGGATGGACCGTGGATGAAATTCAGCATAATTGAAAGCAGGTGATCCTTACGCTGCTCGTCTGACATATTAGCCACATTGATGCGTGACATGGATGCGAAGGGCGGAAACACTGAAGCCACATCAAAAGGCGTCGGTGATCGGGAAAGCGCATCCGCGTCAGGGTGCTTCCTGCCCAATCGATGGACAACGCGGATGTCATATTCTTGCAAGTGAAGTGCCCATCGGCCTAGGCTACCTGATGGATCCTTCCACGAGGACAGCCAGCAAAGGGCTTTGGTGGTCGGTGACAATATGAAAAGGGCGACCACATCGGTAATGGACGAAATTTGACGAGAGCCCAAATAATGGTCAAGTACTCCTGTTCTGCTACAGAGTAGTTGGCTTCTGTCTTATTTAGGGTGCGGCTCGCATACGCGACGATGTACTCGTCATAGCCATCGTTCCGTGTTGCGAGGACAGCACCAACTCAGATGCCGCGGGCATCCGTGTGTACCTCTGTAGGCGCTGTGGCATCGTAGTGTCTAAGAATCGGTGGCGAAGTAAGTAGGTGACTTAGTTCTTGAAGGCTTCGTCCCACGAAGTTGACCACACGGAGATGCTGTTGGTAGCGGTAAGCAAATTGGTCAATGGTGCGATGATGCAAAACCGCGCACAAAACACCGAAAATAAGAGCAGAGCCCTATAAAGCTGCGGAGCGCCTTAAGAGTAATGGGCATCGGAAACTCTGTGGCCGTGCGAAGATTAGCTAGGTCAGGAAGGACACCGTCGTTCGATACAACGTGTCCCAATATTGTGTAGCATATCGTCGACTTTCTCGTTAATTATGTGTCGCTGGGCTGCCGACACGCGGTATGGTCGCTGATATAATAGAGGATTGGAACCAGAGTGGACGCTGTGAGTGACGGTTGCCGTGTTTCCCAGGCTTGGTTGGCCTGAATCAAATGACGAACGAACATTCTGAAGAAACGCGAGGACGAGCAGGCGATATGGAGGTGGCAAATCGGCGTCTATGAAAGAATCAAGAACGTCTGACGATGACCACGGCAATGGTCATAATGATGATGTTGCACAGCACGGGAGAAGTGAGGGCATCGAGCTGATAACAGGCCGTGTCATCGGAAGTATCGAGACTGTGATGCGGGTCAAGGGGCTGAACACGACCTAGTGATTCTTCACGCAGTAAGGTCACAGGGTATTGAGACGGGTTACACACAAGCATAGAGGACAATCCAGATACAGTGTTGATGACAGCAAACGGGACAGCAAACAACTTAACGTCTGATCATCATGGCTGCCAGCGGGTTCCAGTTTCGTATTCACTAAACCTTCGTTTTCACACTCCCCGCGTGGCAGGCTGTTTCATTTCAATGTTCTGCTAATAACTTCGTTTCTATTAGCATGGTAGCTAATTACACATATTGTGCTTCTTCAGAGCTATTTCAGTGGGGTATGCTTTATTGTAAGTATCCTATAATCAGTTGAAACATAGGTGAAACATGAACTTACTTTCTTATAACAAGGTATCCGATATGAGGCAAGCAATTCCGCATCAAACAACGCGCAAGAACCAGGAATGAACTCAGTAAATGTCATAATCACGAAAGATTTGCTGACATTTGAATTACTTGCGAGTTCTTTTAGACATTAAATGGCGCTGTGTAGAGCACGCATATCAAACTGCATGCGAACTGTATGCTTGTTTAGCGAGTTGGTACCTGATTCTATGGGTCAGTTTTTAAAGGCACACTGAAGTAATGTGTAATTGATATTTATTGGCAAATAACCATCCTATAGCACCAAAATTTACACTCATGATCGTGCCATGAAAGAAGTCTTCATAAATGGGAATACACCCTATAAAAAGAAAAATACTAGTGCAGCCACGCCCTTGATGTTGCCCCCCCCCCCCCCCCCCCTGCGCTTCTTGTGATGTTCTCGATTTTGACAGCGTCTAGTTGAGTATAGCAATGTTTCTATCAGTACAGATGTGAGCACGGTATTGTTAACTACCTAATGACTGATCTTGGCAAGATCTGACAATTGTTTATGCACCACAACTGCCAAAATAGGGAAATATTTTGCATTTAGTAACGTTACGCTGATGTACCAGCACTTTCGTTTTGGCACAAAACGAAGCAAATATGAAAAAGTTTGGTTATCGATGTCTATTCCAGTAATTATTTTAACGAAAAATACATCAACATATAGTTTTGGAAGAATACTACGTTCATAAAAAAACGCATTGCTTGTGTAAGTTTTGGGCCCCTAACGTTGTCCTGGCGTTTCCAGAAATTTTCTTTTTTTTGAGTGGCCATGGAGTTCCCTCTTCGGAGAATAGCAGTGGGTTATCTTTAATCCCCGTATTCACAAAAAGTCCTTCACTCTAAGATTTTTCTCGATTCCACCGCGTTAAGCACAGCGCCTTCCATCCCTCGACTGAAGAAGCCACTACGCTTCTCAGCAATTGCTACGAGTTGTCAAGCGCTTCCCTCCTATTGAAGGGAAGCGCTTTGATGCATATTATTGAGTCGGTTGCTGGGCGGAGGAACGCTCTAGAACATGGGCGTGAATAACTCGGACTTCTCTCGATGTGCCTCAATTTTCAGGAGGTCGTAGCACTTCTTCATCTCCAAAGAGGTGCGGCGATTATAGGGTAACTGGTGTCGCAAAATTGTTTCAACTCCAGCGAAGGCTTAGAATAAACAAGTTTCCAGTTGCTTTACTGGACATGGCTGTCTAATCTGGCCTGACTGACTGAGACTGGGTAAACAATCTCCCATCAAGATAAAGAAAAACTTTCAGAACGCGGGACACCAAAGCAATCCTGAAACGGCACACCGCAACTCGAGGTTGTCCACGTGCACTGCAAGCAGCAGCCTTTTAGAAAGAACGGGCAATTGCACCAACTGCAAGGCTGAAAGATGAAAGATGAATCGGAGAGGAGAAAAGAGAAAGATTGCTTTCGCCTCGCTTTCGAGCTTCCCACGTTCCAGTTTACTGCATATATATAAAAGAGAAAAGGCGTGCTCCCACGTCGGCTGCACCAAAAGAAAGCACGGCAGGAAAATGCATGCATGTGCACATCGCAAGCCGATCGATATAATGGCCCCATCGCAGCAAGGACAGCGACCAAACACGCTGTCGTCACGTTCCACTGAAGGCGTGGCGCAACCTTAACCCCGGTGCATTTCATCAGGGCTGATCGCGCATAGGACAGGAAATGAGGAAATCGGTAAGGCAAGATGAAAGGCGAATAAAGAACTGTTCGGAATTCGAGAAACCGAGACGTATGCCAAAAAAAAAGAACTCGTGTTCCTTTGGCGGTATTTATTGCGAACTTTCGGCGATGCTTCCTGGCGAACGTTGAACAATGGGGGTCAAATTGAAAGCGGCGCAGGTGACGTTTTCTTGAAGTAAGGCTGAATAACTTCGGACAGTGTCGGCAGCAGCGGGAATGACACCAGGCCTTTCAAACTGATCTCTTTGAATGTTATTTTTCAGGAAGGATGTCACTTATGCAAAAAAGAGGCACGTTCAGCGACCAAGTTTTACTGGCGTAGCTCGTTGCCTTGCATCTGTAATACGAGTGATGCACTCTCGCAAAGATTTAAAAAAATAATAATAACAATGGGATGGTCTCACATCCTACAATTAGACTTGAGCTGCGCAGCACCCTGTCGCGGTGAACAAGCCACCAGGCGCAAAAGGAGAGAGGTCGAAATTTATTCGTAGAAATGTAGAAATATAGGCCTAGGCGCATGCGCTCTAACCTGCTACTCTGGGCTGAGGATGTATGAAGGAGAATGAAAGAGGGGATAGAAGGCGACAATCAGAAGAATAAAGATGTGACGAGTGCTGACTAATACAGTATCATGCTTAAATCGCAACCCTGAATTGAACTCTGAGGTTTCACGTGCCAATCTTAGTCTTGAGCGCAGTCCTGTGTCAATGTAGAAACTGCAGCTTCGTCCAAAACCGTTTTTCGAACACACCACGGGTAGGGCCTGGGACACAGAAAAAGTACCGCGCAGAGAATAGGCTTGCAGTAATGATTGCCAAAGAAGAGGGTCAGGTCCGCCATTCGATCATGTGCGCTGGGCAGACTAAGAATACGTGCGCTAGTGTCTCTTGTAGGTGGCAGTGGTCGCAATTTGGGTTGATGTTCAGAATGACGACGTGCACATTCATCGCACCAAGCTTCTGCCTCACCCTTTGAGCTCAGGAGACACGTGAAGCCTCATTACAGCGTCTCATTTGTGCAGACGCCGGCGGTGGTGGCTTTTTGTGCAAAGTGACTGGTGATAAAGCATTGTATTAGGTGAGCAAGCAGGTAATGAGTATCATCTCTTTAAAAAACAAGGAATGCGTACAACGATGTCTTCAAGAAAGGCAGTGCGCTCTTTTTTTGTCCGGAAGTTCATTGCCTTTGAGAGCACAGGTAAGACATGGAAGTGAACATTGCAGCTGGAGTAAAAAAAAATATCTGGGGTGCACATTTTTAAGCGAAGCTACGCATAAATTATGGCGTAAGAAAAATTTAACAAAAGCAAGCGTACTCCCCGAGCTAAAGCCATTCTTAAGATCAGCAAGACTGCAATGCCCGCTGCTACAAAGACGAGCGCTGTTGTAAAGAAAGCCGTGTATATACGCTAGCACAGGTGCGAACTTCAGTGGTTGGACCAATTGCAAGCGTAAGCGCATTCACAAAACTTCGCTGGAGCCCCTAACCTGAGAAGCAATTCCTCCTATAGGAAGTGGCAGTGTTATGAGCATTACAATGTCCATCTGCGCCACTCGAGCTGACGCGGATAAGCGTTGGAACGTGCTGTTGCGGCCATTTCGCCAGAGGTCACAACCGATGGCCGAGGATGGCGTGCGCTATCATCTTCGTTAAATTATATGGTTTGTCATCTCAAAGTGCACGGTGTAACGCTGTTTTTTTTTGGAACTGGTTCGCTCGGGTTGTTACATCGTGGTGGTAGGAAGAACAATCAACGATCGGTGATTTTTCATCAGATCGTGAGAGTGTTCGTTCACTTCGAAAGTAAAAAAAGAAAAATGTGAAAAATAGAGGGTGTGTTGCAAGCTGACCACTGCCACTGGAAGGGGGCAAGATGTCTGTCTACTCTTCAGGAAAACGGGGATGAGACCATAGAAATTAAATGGTAGAAGAACGGATAATCCAAGAAAAAGAATAAACATAAATGGGATTTTAATATTACTTTTAATATTATTATTACATAAGAATAATTATTTATAATAATAATTTTAATAATAAGTAATAATATTATGTTTACAAGAATATTCAATATGCCACTAAGTTGTCTAATATGCCCAGGAGAGACTGTCAAGTGTGGGTGCACCTCAAGTTCGCAGAAAAAGAAAAACGAAACGGTAAAAATGTAAAAGCACTCATACTAAAGATTATAGGATAAAAGAATAGACTGAGAAAACGAAAGCAAGAAAGAAATGGATAAACAGGCACATAAAGAACAACAATATAGCAATAGTCCAAACTTGAGAGATGGAGAACACGCACGAATGGAAGGAAGGAAAACAAGAGGTGAAAGGCAGAGGTCAACCAGATAAATTGTCCAGTTGACTACTCTGCACAGGAGGATGAGTTAAGGGCATGAAAGATGAGAAAGCAATATAAAACTAAATAAGAAAATAAAAAAGAAGGAACGTATCAGTTCGGCACATTCTATAGTTTTTCAATGAGTCGCGTTTCTTTTAAAAAGCACACTAGCGCTTTTAAAACGGTTCGTGCCGACATCGGCTGAGATCAGGGTCCAAGAACTCTGGCTTCCGCAAGGTGACGGTCGTCAGTCTTATCAAGCATGGTGCCGAGGACATTGTGCATTGAAACGACGCCAATCACACACAGTGCGCTATCGTCTCTTTGCACCTACAAACTTCACAATCTAGACTTGTAGTCATTCCGATGAGGTAGGAGTACGCTTTGGTAAAAGCTACTCCAAGCCATAGACGAGAAATGAGAGTGACCTCCCGTCGTGGTACTCGATGTGGAAGGCGGGGCTTCAGATAAGATTTCGGGGAATGAAGACGCTGGTTTTTAGAGTCTGCCGAATTCCTTTGGGCCAGAGTAATCTCGCGAGAAAGTACGCGGAGCTTTCCAGCAGCATCTGTTCTTGACATGGGGATAGTGACGCAGTCGGCACTCGTATGTGAACATCGAGCGGCTGCGGCTGCTTACTCGTTTTTAAGGATACCACAATGAGTTGGCCACCACTGAAATACGGTGTCATGTCCATTCCTGACTGCTGGATGGTAAGTTCCTCGTGTGTCTGCGACAAGTCGTTCGTGGGGTCCACGGCGTAATGCAGAGTAAATTTTGGAGGCGGCCTTTTGATGGCAGTAGACGGACCATTTTTGTGGTGTTTCTTGATCATCCAAGTAAATTGCTGCATGCAGAGCTGCCCGTGCGACAGCAGTCACTGAAGCCAAGTGCGACGTCCTGACTTTTATCACTATAGATATTGCTGGGACAAATACTGCAGCTGTTCAACTGGAGTGCATGACCAAACCATCGGTGTAAACGTGTAAGTGGTCACTGTGAGCCCCATGCAGGTGCAGTAACGCTAACTTCATCAATGCTGCTGGCGGAATTTGTGCCTTCTTGTTGATGCCTGGAATGGTAAGGCATACTCGAGGTGAATGCAGAGACTGCAGTGGCAATGAAGGCGATGCTGCTGGGGCGTAATTCGATGGTAGCGATGCTCTGTGAATGGTCAGGAGGCGGATAAAACTCGTATTCGGCCTAGTTGTTGGTAGGCAAGTAGTAGGCAGGTAGACAGTAAAAGGGTATCCTTCCGACATGTCACATGTGCACTCTTAGGCCGTCTACTGTGATGTACGTTGTTAGAGGGTAGTCACGCAGTATGGCGATTGTGGCTGCTGTGGATGCACACTTAGGGAGGCCGAGGCACGTTCGTAGTACTCTGGCCTGTATACTCGGGAGTGTGCGAAGATTCATTTTAGCAATCTTTCCCAGTACGGGCAGGCTAAATCTTAGGAAGCCCATAAATAATGCTTAGTATAGCTGTAGCATCAATTGCACACATGCGCCCCAAGAAATTCCGCCCACAGATTTGTATTGGGAGGGAGCTCCACCACTGGAAAAGCTAGCGCCACCGTCGGCGTGACGTGGCATGAGGGATCACGTGGACACAGCGGTTGCGTTGGCTGCTTCAGATGCGCCGAAGCGAGCTGAAAACGAAAGTTTAATGTCCCACCTGCGCTGTGGTTCTGATTAAATGGTGAAACTTTCCCGCCTTGGATGTCTGCTAGACAACATTTGAAAGCACTATAATAGGTAGTGGCTGCCTTTGGAAGCGTGCAGCATGGTAGGCTACTGTTCGGTGCAGCAGTGCTGGACTTACGCAATGGAGCCCCGTGTCAGCCTTATTCACACGTAGCTGCAGGACAAGAAGCCGTGTGAAGCTTGGCTCGCGAAACATAAAACCGGCAAACAGCTATCGGCTACAACTCTGGTATGCAGCAAGCACAGACGCGAGATACATTTCTGCTACAGCGCCGGGGCTGCCATGTTCGATTAGTAGCAGAAAACGCGCAGTGACACGCTCGCCCGCACTCGCTGCCCGGCTAATGTCGTAACGGTTTGGTCTATGAACTTGTTGATGCTAGATACTGGCAAGTTTACTGGAATGGAAAGGGAGCGGTAAGAAGCACATTAAAGGAAGCATATATGGCATATGGTCATGTTTGTGTTATGAATTAGCGTACTGGATTACGATACAGAAGCGGCGGGAAATCGCATGCGACAGAATACCAGTAAACATTCTGTGCGACGCAACTTGAGAAGTAATATTGAAGCGTTCAAAAATTTAGAAAAACCGAAAATAAAGATTGAATAGTCGCGACGGCACCTCCCAGTCGCCGTAGGCGTCGAAGTCTCCATAACGAAATTATTTTTGAACAGCTCTGATGGCGTCCACGCAATAATGGTCGCTTGTGTACTGTCATATGCTCATATTCTGCGGCCTAAAGCTCGCGGCACGGTGCGACAACGCGCTCCCAGTGAAAGCAAAACACTGTGCGCGGACATGCATTCAGACGCCCAGTCGGTCGCTGCGAACCCATGCAATCGCTGCATTGAGGCTTCATTCTGTTATGCCTCATGTGGTTATACAGACAGCCCACTATAAGAACATATTTCACATAGTTTGCTGTCAGCGTTTGCCTACCTTTCACACAAGAAGCCGGTTCGGGAGACTCCATCGCGGCGATCGCGCGCAGTGACGTTCACTGTACGTATACGGTAAACAGACAGAGTCTGTAAACGATTCTGTGCTTTCAGTTTGCCCAAGATTATTATTTCGACAGTAAGAAACTTCCCGCATTTTGAGAGTACTTACAGGAAATGTCCAGGAGCGCTGCCGAGTGGTGTGTACTGAGCGCCGTAAGCCAAACATATATGAGGAGCGCGCCGCGTGATCCCTCATACTACGTAAGGGAGGCGCTTCCGACAGATGGCGACTCCGTAAGTCCTCGCCCCCAATACTCTTACATGGGCCAGTGCAATCAGCTTATTCATACATGAAATATGTGTAGTCCAAGCCAAATCACGGTCGGTGATGTCTCCAAGAAAACGGTGCTTTGTTTCGTAAGCAAGTACTTGTCCATTTACGCATATTACATATGGAGCCATTTTTTTGCGTGTAAATGCGACTAATCTGCACTTTTCTGAGGACTGTTGTAGGCCTTTTATACGCAGGTAAGAAGACGTTTGCGTGACCGCCTTCTGCACCCTCGCTCGTATCTGCGGGCATATGACGCCGGATCCCCAGATGCAGATATCTGGACAGTCCTTGGCAATAGTCCAAGAAGGCCTGACAGTGCTACGTTGAAGAGCATGGAGTTTAACACCCGGCCTCATGGTACAGTTTTGCTGGTAAGATGGTGGGATGTCATTCCATCCTCTGCAAGAACAAAGGAGGACCTATCCTCCAAATAGCTATGAATCCAGCGCAGCAAACGGCCACCAATGCCTACATCAGTGAAAGCATCGATAATTGCTTGGTTTGCTACATGGTCATATGTGCCTTTGCCATTTTGACACATCGCCACCTTTTATTGTTTCATGCTCTTTTCATCTTGAATAGATGTTAGCAAATCAAGCATGTTATCGATGGATGACAGACCACGCCAGAAGCCCGCCATTGCATTTAGATATATCTCATTATGTTCTACGTACGAGGGCGAATCATAAAGTCGTTGCCCCTATTTTTATAGTCAAATTACGGCTGTAAATGCGAAGTCAACGCATCCATTCCCACCGGTGGTCCTCTCGTGGACCGGCTCGGCCTAATCTGCCTGTAGCACCGCGGCATGGCTCTCCTTTCAGTTGTCGAAGAAGGCGGTTGTACTTCACACGTCCACGGCGTACCAGCAACGAAGTGTGATTCGTTTTTATGAAACACGGGATGAAAGCCCATAGAAATCCACAGGAAAACAGCCCACGTATGTGGAAAGCTGTCTCTCTTTGAGAAGGGTGAGATGGTGCTGTTGTGAGTTTGAAAAGGCCGTGAATGTCTGACAACTAACATTCGGGGAGGCCGTGTGCGTCGCTCGCTGACTACATTTCCCGCGTGGATGCAATGGTGAAAGTGGATCGGCATGTGTGCCTGAAGGGCATTTCACGGGAGTTTGGCATCTCGCACGGGAGCGTTTACGACATCTTTCACGGGTCCTTAGGGTACCAGAATGTTTCATGTGGGTGGGTGCCTAAACAGTTGGATGGCATGATGAAAGGCATGGGATTGCTTCACTGAAGCATCTGAAACGGTAGGGCCAGGAGGGTGAAAGTTTCCTGAACCGCATTGTTACTGGCGATAAAACATAGATATTGGATTTCATGCCAGAATCGAAAAAGCAGAGCTTGGTGTCGAAACATCCGGGTTCACCAGCAACAAAAGAAATCCGTTCAATGCCATCTATTGGGAAAGAGATGTTAACGGCCTACCTAGGTCGCCGAGGACCCCTCCTGCTGCATTTTATGCCACAAAGTGCAACCATCAATGCCTACAGGTGTTGCTCCACACTGTCACGTCTGCTGGCTGCCATCAGGCAAAAACGCTGAGGGATTCTCGATGTGGACAACACGGTCGTCGCCCACGATAACGCGAGGCCACATGTGGCAATCAGCACCGCCGACAAGCTCCCGTTATTTTTCTGGGAGAGTCTCAACCACTCACCATATAGTCCGGACCGCGCCCCTAGTGATTTCCTGGTTTTAGGTCCGCTGAAGAAGTTCCTGGAAGGACCGCAATTCACGTGCAAAGATGAAGCCAAAACAGCAGTGCGACAGTGGTTCTACATTCAGCCAGGCTAATTCTACCATAATTCCACCTCAAACTTAGTACTTAGATGGGACAAATATCTGAACCGGTGTGGTGACTAGGTGAAAAAATAGTGTAAGGGACGTAGAATAGCACGTATATTAGTAATTACCTGTATATATCTTATTTTTATAATAAAAAAAAGAGGGGCAAATACTTTCTGATTTGCCCTCGACCAATTAAAAGTGTGTCAGCACCATCCCTTCCATTTGTTTTTCAGCACAACTAGCAAGAGTGATGCTAATTGATGCTAATGCCAAGTGATGCTAATGCTAAGTCCAATGGAGATTTAGAACTCTTAAGTAAATGAACTGACAGCTGACTTTCAACTCACAAGGAATTAATCCTTCGCGCCAGGATTCGTTGTATCTGATTCATTGTATCACTGCGGGCTTCTTGGCCACGGTTTTCAAGTTCCTTTTATGTGACTCTGACAGGCCCAGTCGATAACTTCTTGTCGCTAGTGCAGCTTCCAGCTCCTTCATAGAGAACATGAGATCCATGCGAGAGTCCTGGGATCCGGCAACATCACGCGATGTTGATACAAGCAGTCACGACAAGCCAGCACTTCTTGCACAGAAGTCCTCAGCAACGTCGATCTCACGTCGTAATTGATGCAGGTGACTGATGAAGGGTGGCACAGTGTTGGAGACGACTGTAGGCCACGCAGAGTTCTCCATATATGGGACAGAGGCTTACGAAAACTAGAGCAGTAGCAAAAGAAGTTCCACTTTTGAGATTGTAATGTATCGATGCGGCACTGCATTTTCTTTTGGATCCGCCTCGCCCCTATCAGATCGTGAATACATTTGGTGCGCCTGAATCTTCTTTCGGCTCGTCGGCGAATCGCTCGAAGCCTTTCCAATTCAGCTTGGTATCCCGTATACCTTGGAGAAGGCATAAAAATGAGCATATGCTCTTGTAGTGCATTTCCATTCTGATACTCCAGGAATGACGGGTGACCTTCTTGACATTCGCCTTCCACAAGTGACCTGAACTTCGTCCAGTCTGTTCTACGGAGGGCAGTAGATAGACACTTGACCACTCCCATTATCTTCAAATAAATAGGAACGTGACCCCATGTTCTGTTTTCTATGTCGGAGAGCCTCCTTGACTGCTTCGAAGACACCGCGAGAGCAACGTTAAGTACAGACATATGCTGTTGGTCAGGCCCCATAAATATGTCCGGCTGCCGTTATTAAGACAACAAAGCGCTTGATCAGGGGCAACTGCTACTACTTTTCTTCCCTTGGAGTGCATTTTCAAACTCCCCCAGAGCAGGTGGTGTGTGTTAAAATCTCCACCAAGAATGCAAGGGCCAGGTGTTGCGGATAACAAAGCACCCAGTCGTTGCGTGTCAAAACGACTGCTTGGATAAATATATGTGGCGACAAGAGTGAATGTAAGTTTCTTTGTTTTTACAGTTAAACACAGGTATTGATTGTCGCCGCGAGGCAAAGCTTCATGTAGCACGCAAGTGAGTTCACACCGAACATAAACAACGACTTTCCTGAGAACGCTACCCATCGCGGATGAGAAAGCTTCATAGCCCGATAGCCGAATTGTTGTTTGAAAGTTTGATTAGCCGACGACGATGACGGGAAACTTGTTCCAAAATATGAAAGGTCGAAAATTCGAAATTCCTGATCTCAGAGCTCGAGCATTCCACATAAAAAGAGATGCTTCCCTGAGATCTTTACAGACTAACAGCGATGAATGAGCCATGACGCTATTCAAGACTTGCAAGTACTGGATTCATCGCATCCAGTACCTGTAGTGCGCTGCGAGCATTCGGAGCGTCTAGGTTCGTCAGTAATGCACGCATAACGTTCATGAGTAACCTCAGCATTGCGACAACTTGCAAGTCCTGGCCTACAGCGCGGACTGCTGCATGGCCTGCTGAGGGGCCATTCGTAGCTGGTAGACGAGTCGTGTATTGTGGTTCAGCGAGTTGGCGTAGCTTCGGTAGAAGTGGGCATGCTTCCCTTAAATCAGTGATGGCGCGCGTCCCTCTCTCATCTGGGCTGGTAATGCATGACGTGAGCGGCTGACGACTAGCCTTCGCCAGATTGTGCACTTCTTGACTTGCGGTGCCGGGAACGGCGGGGTCTCCCATGAGTTGCACCCGCCGTGGTTGCTTAGAGGCTATGGTGTTGGGCTGTTGAGCACGAGGTCACGGGATGAAATCCCGGCCACGGCGGCCGCATTTCTATGGGGGCGAAATGCGAAAACGCATCGAAATGCGAAAACACCCGTTTACTGAGATTTAGGTGCACGTTAAAGAAACACAGATGATCGAAGTTTCCGGAATTCTCCACTACGGCGTGCCTCATAATCAGAAAGTGGTTCTGGCACGCAAAACCTCATAATTTAGTTTTATATAGTTGTGGTTTCCTTATGTGTCAAATTATTTCTTACCATCTGCCCTCAAGATGCTGTCCTCATTTTTCTGTAACTGCTAATCTTTCGAAGTGGCATCTTGCACACCTCTGCAGCTGCAGCACTTGAAGTCCGTTGAACGACAAGTGTCAGAGCTGTGTGAGTCGGAACACAGTGATCATATACAATTTCAATTCAACATGCCTGGGTTCTTACAGACAGCATTATATGACAACTCTGACACTCTAGAGGCCAGGGCACGCAAGGCCGTCTGTACGACGAAAATGGCCGACTTTCACGTGCGACCGTAGGTAATCACATTTGAAGAGGAGCTTCATGAAAGTTCATTTGGCAATGCGAGGAGCTTGCATTATGGCAATGCTCGCTGTCGTTGTTTTGATCAAAATAGGCAGATCACTGTCACAGACTGAGACATCGATGTCGTAAATCACATCTAAAGCGGTTTGCAATCTCTGTGGAATGTGGCAGCGCACTTTGATGTCACCTAGCTGCGTAATCTTCATCAACGGATTCAAGGCGCTTAGGTTAGGAACATCGATAGCGAGCACGTTCTTGCTGTTATTGAGTCTGAGGTATTTTAGCTCTCGAGGAGTAAGAACTTCCAGATAAACAGATGGCCTGTCTGTTGAGGCGGGTGAGATTGTCTGCAGCTCTCTTGGGAACAAGGAGCATTGTATGCTCTGGAGCTCTCGGAGTAGGAATAACAGTCGACTTTACGTGGAGCACCCTCAATTATTTCTTCCCTTCGCTTTCCGGCGTATGTAGACCTCAAAGCTTTCATCGTGCGCAATGGCGTCATTTGAGGGAAACTGCAGCTCGGTGTCATTGCTGTCAGGTTGGCTCTCAGGGCTGTTCCTCTTCCTTTGAGTAGCTCCCGCAGACGCTGGCGGGCCTGCATGGTGCTCGCCCGTTTCCCCTTCTATCGCCACAAAAGGGAGCGGCGTGTCCCAGCTGACAGCGGTGAAAATCTATAATTTTCCAAAGAGACCAAAACAATGATGTGTACAACAACCACTTCGTCGTCTTCGTCCCCACGGAAGAAAGGATCTACCATGGCAGGTTAGGAGAGTAGCACAGCTGGAAAGAAGGCTCAAGAGATAGTGCGGTTTCAAAACAATTACAAGTCAACACATTTTCAAAGATACCAACTGTGGAAAATGACAGCTGTAGAGATCTTACTTTGTGAGTAGAGGTGAGTGTCTGCTGAACGAGGCAGGAACGTGTAAGTGCCTATGTTCCCTAGTTGCCTTCTGTGGATCCCGCAGGGAAACAGAATCCACTAGATTAGAATAAGTAATAATTTAATGATTGTTGGAAGAGAATGGAGGAGAAAATAGTCTAGAGGAATTCGAAGTCCCAAAGGTAACGCCGGAAGAAGTAAAGAAAGCCTTGGGAGATATGCAAAGGGGGAAGGCAGCTGGGGAGGATCAGGTAACAGCAGATTTGTTGAAGGATGGTGGGCAGATTGTTCTAGAGAAACTGGCCACCCTGTATACGCAATGCCTCATGACGTCGAGCGTACCGGAATCTTGGAAGAACGCTAACATAATCCTAATCCATAAGAAAGGGGACGCCAAAGACTTGAAAAATTATAGACCGATCAGCTTACTGTCCGTTGCCTACAAAATATTTACTAAGGTAATCGCAAATAGAATCAGGAACACCTTAGACTTCTGTCAAGCAAAGGACCAGGCAGGATTCCGTAAAGGCTACTCAACAATAGATCATATTCACACTATCAATCAGGTGACAGAGAAGTGTGCGGAATATAACCAACCCCTATATATAGCTTTCATTGATTATGAGAAAGCGTTTGATTCTGTCGAAACCTCAGCAGTCATGGAGGCATTACGGAATCAGGGTGTAGACGAGCCGTATGTAAAAATACTGAAAGATATCTATAGCGGCTCCACAGCCACCGTAGTCCTCCATAAAGAAAGCAACAAAATCCCAATAAAGAAAGGCGTCAGACAGGGAGATAAGATCTCTCCAATGCTATTCACAGCGTGTTTACAGGAGGTATTCAGAGACCTGGATTGGGAAGAATTGGGGATAAAAATTAATGTAGAATACCTTAGTAACTTGCGATTCGCTGATGATATTGCCTTGCTTAGTAACTCAGGGGACCAATTGCAATGCATGCTCACTGACCTGGAGAGGCAAAGCAGAAGAGTGGGTCTAAAAATAATCTGCAGAAAACTAAAGTAATGTTTTACAGTCTCGGAAGAGAACAGCAATTTACAATAGGCAGCGAGGCACTGGAAGTCGTAAGGGAATACACCTACTTAGGGCAGGTAGTGACGGCGGATCCGGATCATGAGACGGAAATAATCAGAAGAATAAGAATGGGCTGGGGTGCGTTTGGCAGGCATTCTCAGATCATGAACAGCAGGTTGCCATTATCCCTCAAGAGAAAAGTGTATAATAGCTGTGTCTTACCAGTACTCACCTACGGGGCAGAAACCTGGAGGCTTACGAAAACGGTTCTACTCAAATTGAGGATGACGCAACGAGCTATGGAAAGAAGAATGATAGGTGTAACGTTAAGGGATAAGAAAAGAGCAGACTGGGGGAGGGAACAAACGCGAGTTAATGACATCTTAGTTGAAATCAAGAAAACGAAATGGGCATGGGCAGGACATGTAATGAGGAGGGAAGATAACCGATGGTCATTAAGGGTTACGGACTGGATCCCAAGGGAAGGGAAGCGTAGCAGGGGGCGGCAGAAAGTTAGGTGGGCGGATGAGATTAAGAAGTTTGCAGGGACGGCATGGCCGCAATTATTACATGACCGGGGTTGTTGGAGAAGTATGGGAGAGGCCTTTGCCCTGCAGTGGGCGTAACCAAGCTGATGATGATGATGATGATGATGGTGATGATGATGATGATGTACAAAATGAAGACATCGGTGTCCGTGCGTCTGCAGCTCAGTGACGGAAGTGTAGGATATTTATTCAGACTAGAAATGTTCTTGATGCGCGCGGTCAGAAAACGATGCGTATATCAGATGTTTCTGCGAAGACCTTACGTAATTTGAAAAAAAAATTGCATGTTGCGATATCAGAATTCCAGTTTTTGAGCTGGTGGACTCGAAGATGTGGATATTAGTTGGCCGGCAAATTGAAATGCATAATGTACTAATCACCGGAAATTCACTAAATAACTTTTGAACTAATAATATTAGGTCAGTATTGTATTTTACAATATTAGCTCGTGAGACTGCCAAAAAAAAATCCACTTGAATATAATTCTCTAGATAACATCATTACCGAAATATGAGCCAGCAAAGTTGCTGTATAAATGTACTGTCGTTCCACTTACTCTTTTTAATAAAACGCCGTTTTACGAATTGAAGCACAAAAAACCTAGATAAGCATTGTATTTCTTCGCAAAATTCTGAAATAATATCTTGAATCTAGTTTCATCCTGAGGCCTCGTTCCAGTTGGATCCACCTTGCGAAGTCCCAGGCTAAAGTTCGTAAATTGCGATAAGTGCTGCAAGTAATTAGAAAAAAAAAACGCAATTAGTGGATGTCTGCTAATTAGTCAATTATGCCTTTAGATTTCTTATGGAAATATTGCCCGCCTTCTGGGCAATCCAGCTCAAGGATCTTAATTGTGCTATCTACCATACATGACCTTTAAGATTTCTTTAAATTCTTTGCAGAGACACCCAGTAACACTTATTAATGTTTTCTGCAAACGCTGGCGAGCAATCCTATTTAATTTGCTTGTGCTAATCCACACCACTCAGGAACGGCCAAGTAATGGGAGACAGGTGGATGAAACAGTTCACGAAAGGAAGTGAGCTACAGAAATATCTTGTAAGTCTGCAGAGATTACTGGGCGCGCAGAGCCCTAGTGATGCTACGCGCTTAGTATGGGCGGGGAAGCTGCCCTGGTCAACACTGCGTGATCAACAGAATAAAGCAAGGCGATAATATGAATTTTATGCGAGTATGATAAAATTCACATTTTCTACGAATATTGAGCGAACTCGTTTCACTGGCATCATTTAGAGAATAAGCATAAGTTTGAATGCAGAGTGCGGCAGTTTTCGGTGCTCTGTATCGCCTTAAGTATTTTAATGTCATCAGCGGAAAAAAGAAACGAAAACTTCTGAATTGCTGAGGAAATATCGTTGAAGAAAAGTTAGAATAGAAGCGGACCTAAAACGCAGCCTTTGTGCATCAGCACTAGATACCTTAAAAAACAAAACAAGATTGATCATTGACACTCACGAAGCAGGACCTATCGAGGCGATAGCTGCGTAGTATAGCTACAACAGCACCTTCAACACCCTATTGCGCAAACTTCTCGAACAGTGACAGATGACTGACTTCGCCAAAAGCGTTGCTTAAGTCGCGGTACAAAGCATCAATTGACCCCCTTTGCGTGATAGGCGTGAAAACCTGCATCATAAAACTAACGTCATTGGTGATCATTGAGCGGCCAGAAATAAATCCATGTTGATTTGGAACGAGGCTATTTTGACACGGAACAGCAATACACTGCGGATAGCTTATTCAAAAAGCTCGAAAATTGCAGAAAGAAAAGGAATCGGCCCGCAGTTTGCTACATCCGTTTCGAGGCCGACCTAATGACCAAAAAAACATGAGCGGTTTTCTAAGTAGGCGGTAAAGCAATTATTCAAAGAGCTATTGAAAATTTATGTCAGAGTAGGTGCAAAAAGGCTACCATAGACTTTTATAGTGGCCGCTGTGATGCCATTTGGGTTGCAGGGCAAATAATGACCCCATACACCAGAAGTATTCGTTGATATGATTTTCGTCAAAGAGCGCCGGAGCTGGAAGTATAAGCACAAGAGCGTGTCTGGTGGACAGTGCTGTCTGGTGGACGTTTATAGAGAGGAAAAATGAACAGCGAAAAAATATGCGACTGCTTGCACTTCTTTAGCGCAGGCGCCGAACAGATGGATACGGTTCCCACGTTTGCTGGAGCGCATAGGAGAGTGTCTCCAAACGTCCGCTGGCCAGTTAGAGGCGCTTTTGTCCAATGACTCAATGTAACACTGCTGATCCCGCTTACACAAGTTATTACAGAAGCACCGCATGAGGCGGGATTCTATTCATTTGTTGGGCTCAAGTATTTTGGCTTTTCTGTGAGCATGCTGTTAACGTTTTATAACAGTTCTAAATCCCAGAAATGACCAATGGGGAAATTCACATCGTTTTGGCTTGTGCAGGGGTGCGTAGTCATACAAAGCATCCAGAATCATCTCAGTAAACCGATGGACTGGTACATGCTAGTCATAGGAGACCAATCAAGCGCAGAGAAAATTTTGAAAACATAGCCACCAGATTTGACAGAAAAGCAACGAAATTTATTGACCCCATGTGAACAGTTATGATGTAAGGACGACAAGGACACGGGAATTTAAAGGGGGGGGGAGTGAAACTTGCCAGGACGAGGAAGAGAAATGTCAGTGGGTGATGCTGACATTTTTTTTTTTTTGTCAGATGTACGGACGTTAAGCGGATTTGACCGGCACAAAAGCTAAAATGCATTACTTTATGGAGTTAAAGCAGGGAAATCTAACAAAAAGCTGTATTTGTTTGTTGTGAAAGTATTATAGCGGCAATAGGTGTGGTTGCTCCACTGAATACCAGATGTGTCAAAGTCACCAACAATAGGCAGTTGGTGCTTCGATAGCGTGGTTACAACACGTTCGATAGATGTGATGATCTCTTCAAACATCAGGACTGAAGTTCGGAAGTACTGTAAAAAGATGCAATGATTAGCTCTTGACAACGCGCCAGACTTATTTGTATCCATAACGATTGGTGCGCAGTGTATGAGCGGCTACCATTTAAGGGAGCTGTCAACAGTAATTCGGGCACCGCCCCATTTTTCGTTGACTCTTCATGCATCTTAGTTACCGCAAAATACGCCGTAGTTAAGCGGGAGCAGGTCAGATGACAAGATGTCGATACGCACCCAAGTTTCTGTTGTCACAAAAAATACGGAAACAAGAGACAACAACAATTAGCAAACAACAATTAGGAAATAGAAAACAACAATTTGGAAATAGTTCAGGCACCTTGGTACAAAGACCGCCAGCGTTCTGTTAAAAGACGCCCAAGTTACACAATTTGCCTATAAAAAATTAAATTATAGGGGTTTACGTGCCGAAACCACAACCTGATTATTTATTTATTTATTTTCAATACTGCCAGTCTCTTTGCGAGGCCATAGCAGGTGGGCGTACAAATTGTACATGCAGGTATAATAATAAATGAATGAGGCACGCACGCCGTAGTGCGGGAACCCGGGAATTTGGGCCACCTGGGGTTCTTTAACGTGCGCCTAAATGTAAGTACAAGGGCGTTTTCGCATTTCGGCAACATCGAAAATTTGCCTAACATTGGTCACCAAAGTAGCGTGAAGCTTATCATACTGAAGCTCACCATGAAACGCCTTGAAAAGGTAATGCATTGGCTGCATGATGGGTCGTCAAGATATGTAAAAGCTCCTCTAAAATAGCTTCGTGGAATGAAGAATAGTAGTCATGCTTTGTTTTGAGGCATCGAGGAGACAGGGTAAACATTGACAAAGTGATCAATCACATGTGTAGGGGTAGTTTCAGGGGAAAGCTGCGGCACAATAAATCCTCTGGGATACTTGGGTCATTGGGCAACAGCTAATGACGACTCACTAGAAGCACCGATTGAAGCAACACTTCTCCTTTTTGTCGTCTCAGTGGCATTCCTGTTGGCACAACCCTGATAGGGAGCGGTCACGGTAGGGAGTACGTCGGCACTGCTTGCGGTCTTTGCAGGGAAGGTTTGTATGTGAATGGCACCAGCTTGCCAGCAGAAGGAGCAAGCAGTGTTAGTTCATGGGGCACTCTGCTAGCTCCACGCATTAACTACTGAAGTTCTTGACGAAGGGAAGCGACAGTGTCCACTTTGCGAGAATTTCTTTGTGCGTTGTCATGGCGGAGACGTATATTTTCTTCGTGCAAATGGTCAAGTTATTTTTTGAAAAAAAAAAGGAAGACATTCCTTATAGCGCGTCGAGCAGGCAGCCAAGGTCATCCGAATACAGCAGAGGTGCAAGGGGGGGAGCCAGTTCCGAAACGGGAAGGTGGTGATAACAGTGGCGGCGCATTAGCGACGCTTGACCTACATCGCACTTTAGCACCTCACAGAAATTGCTACAGAAGGGTCGCGAGCTATGTTTCCGAACTTGTAGCTCGCCATCCAGCCAGGTGACACCTTCAGCATGCACATATTTGTCGCACCTGATACATAAAAAATACTGCTAATAAATAAATAAATAAATAAATAAATAAATAAATAAATAAATAAATAAATAAATAAATGCATTGCCTATGAAAAAGCACTTTTTTTATAAAGACTCTATGATTTGTAGGTTTCGCGATACAATAGGTACTCATCGGACAAAGCCAATGCAAGAAATCTTTCCATCAGGAAAAAGTATTATGGAACGCAGAGGACATTTCATAATTTTCTGCAACAACAAGCTCAAGCTCCGACCATACTCAGCAATCGCATCTGCCTCACATAATTTTACCTAGGCAGTTTCATGAGGGGCAAGCAGATGGAAATAATGATGGTTATAACGCGACCAGAAAAAGAAAACTCGAGTCAGTAACCAGTGGTGTATCCTTGTGACAAAAGTATGACGACTTATAGGAGGAGACCTGTGCGAGTACGACAGCACAGCGGAAACATCATAGAAATTTTGCGGGCTAACCAAGCGATTGCCCAAAACAAGGCAAGGGTACCTGAGAGGCCTTCGTCCCCGCAATTCATAGAGATAAATGGGAACATAATGGCAATCAGGATGATGACAAAAGTGAGGCGGAAAAAAATTATGAATGGAGCGATTATGAAAAAGGCTGCTAATTATTTCGGAGCCACTGACTGCTGCTGAATGCCACTGAATGTCACCAACAAGTGAAAGTCAATTTCTTTCTGTCCTGCCCGCGTCCAAATGTCCTCGTTTAAACCTGCAGTCTATACGTCCTACGCACTTAGCAGTGAATGCATGCGTGTTCAATACTTCTTTCCAGGAACGTCTTTCCAACGTGGCGGTGGAGCTGTAGTACCGGTTGAGTCCCTTGTGCAATATAACCGAAGTAGAAATAGCTTTTTCTTCGTGTTCGCTGACTGCGGATGACCACTACGTGACAGTTCATGTGTTGTCTCACCAATTTGCAAACATAACCTTGCTGTATTCGTATTTATTAACACCTTCATATGCAACGTTTAAATTTGTTAAAGCTCATGTGCATTTACTGAAAATTTGTTTGTTTCTATGGCAATAGATACCCTATGCCTTTATATCTTTCATAAGAGTAATCTGTCCCTTGTGTGCCCTCTTTTGCATAGGCCTGAGGAGCCCTCTGCAGTATTTCTAATAAACAAATATGAATGTAATTAAAGCCGTTGTTTCAGAAACGAAAACTGCTGCTGCTTAATGACTAAATTTACTGCGCCTGAATATGAGCAGCGTGTTCATTTGGGCTGGCAGGTGTTTCTCTTGCTGCGTCCTGTGTCGCGCTGTTTGTAGCTTTTGTTTACAGGAATAAGAACGCTTGAGCTGACTGGTCTCGGTGCGGATGGGAGTGTGAGTGCCTGCCCGAAGCAAAGCGCGGTAATGACACGACGAAGAGTGCCCAATGGAAAACTGCTGTAGCGCGTACGCAATCCCGGGAAAGAATTGCAGACGAGGAAAATATGTGTGCCAAACAGACAAAAGCACCTCGGCCGATGTCTCTGGCTAGCTTTGTCCGAGGAGATGAAGGCAAAATGTCCTGTAGAGGTCCCGTATGAACTGCAGCGCAGACACGTGTGTGAAGAAAGCGGAAGTTCTTTTGGTCTAGACGGCAATCTCTTCCCTGGAGACAGCATCCCTCTTGATGAAGATGGAACAGCTGTCCACCGTCCTTTCGCTTTCTTCCAAGGCTTTAGGCTAGTGCGATCGATCTTCGCTGGCGGGAAGAGGATTTGACCCTTGGTCAGGTCTTTCTGTCCATTTCTAAGCAATCGCATGGAAGCGGTATCCTATGAAATTGCAATAAATCTCAGAAGCATGTGGTGGGGCCGGACCAAATAAGAAATTGCAATGTCGGGCTAGGAGTGAGGAAAATCGTGTGAAGAAATTCCTAGAGCACAAGGTGTTACCTTAATGAGAAGTGCAAGGCATCCCACTCACTTTAGTTGTGTTATATAATTTCACCAGACAAAAGTGTTAAATATGCAGGAACACTGCGATAAGAATAGTTTTTAGTGTTGTGTATACTTGGAAAACGTTCCTCAATTAACCCGATCTTTCCTGTTGCAATTATGGGCAAGAATATTGATGATCTTTTTTGTTAGGAATGCTCCAGCATTTTCCTGTGGTTTTTATGGGGTTTTTCGTGCCGAAACCACTTTCTGATTATGAGGCACGCCATAGTGGGGGACTCCAGAAATTTCGACCACCTGGGGTCGATAAAAGACCTTGAATATGCCACTGCGTTTAATTGCGCGCTTTAACCGTAATTACCCTTCCATCTCCAGTGAGTGTTCTATACGAAGACGGCGGAGGGAAGTTGCTTTGGTGATGCTGGTAGTGGTACAGCGTAGTAAATGGGCCGTGAACAATACAAGCATGACCACATATTCTTTTGCTTAGCAAAAGACACCCATGAACTAATCATTAGATGCGGCTTCCTGCTACCATGTATTCATGGCGATTAGGTGCCGGTAGCGTAATTGATGGGATAATAAATAGGGCCAGCATAACGCTTAATCCGAACACGTATGACAAGATTTATGCATCCTCATTACTTTGTTTGCTCGCGCACCATCCTCAAAGCAAATTGCAATCGTCTACAGGAGATGACTATGGTTAGCAATTTTGAGCAAGCATCACCAGAAAACTGAATACATCAAGGAGCCCAATAGAGGCTGAAGTGGAATCCGAGCCGTTCACCATCAAGCCAGGGAAGCTAGAGATCATTTAATAATATACAATGACGTTACCAAACATTACTATTTAGGACGCAGACAATTCCCATTGCCACCTTCAAAACTGAACAGGGCTCAGGCAGTCTCACTGCGGTTATTGCAAACGGGTACATATCCCACACCGTACACCATTAATAAAACATATCCAGAGAGGGAGAATAAGATGAACTGCAATGATTGTAATGGCACCATTGGAATGAGACATATGCTGGCGGGGTGTTCCGCGACTCTCCCCAACCTCGTTGAAGAATGGACACAGTGGGAGAAAAGGATTCAAAGCCCATTGTTTCAGGACCAACTAAGGGCAGTCCAGAGGGCCCATGATGTCGCTGAAAGGCTTGGCCTGACAGTGCCAACGTGGGAGCGGCCCGCCTTGGCCTGAGAAGTCGAGCCTCCCGACCTCATTACAATAAAAGTTTTCACACGCACACACCAGAAAACTGTATCTCTCTGTTGAGGCAGGAACTAAAAGGCACTTCATGAGTCCTTATACTTAGATTGAAGTCGGGTAGGGTGGCCCAGCTAACTTTAGCCAAGTTGCTCAATAAAAAAGAATTGAAAAAACATGGTGCTAGGCACGATTTTAAGGCCAATGACTTTCGGTTGCCAGAAGTCATATGACCGAAGGCCGGAGGTCTTATAATTGTATGTTATACCGCGTTTCCTCAGTCCTTTTTCTTTCGATGAACAGCTTGGTTAAAGTTAGCTGGGACACCTGCATGCCCTTCTTATATATATTTACAACTTTGTCCTATAGCATGGATGTCTAAGTTGCCGCGGCTCTTACCATTAACGCTTATGGAATTCTACGTGCAGAGGTAGAGCTGCCGAGGATTTAGCGCTCTGCAATATTCTGATGGGAAAACACACGATGGTTATGCTAAAGCACGACTACACATCTCAACTTCTGCATTCGCTACAGGAATTTCGCTGTGATTGTCAAAATACAAAGGCGAACAAGTGCAAATCCTCTTCTTGGGTACTTGCATTCAAGTGACAAGTTCATTGTCCGGTTTGAAGTTATCGCACCTTTGAATCGGAGTCTGAGCCTATCTTAGAATGCAGGAGTATTCTCGATCAGTTAAATTGAATTCTGGAAAGACTAGTGTTTCTAACCATTTCGTTTAGACGTATTAAGTTCACGGTGAAATAAAATCAATAAAGCTTACTTTCAACAGGATAAGATACAGGCTGTGGCACTCTAGCGCCAGGCTCAGCCTGCCCGTCCCAACGTGAGAGCGGCCTTCTGCGCGATAATCGCGTACGTCAGTACTGCCAGTAAAATTTTCCCATCCATCCACACAGCCATCTTTTCATATGCTTATTATTTGCGCAACACGTATGACACCAGAAAACCATCCCGCTACTAACAACCTATCTCACTAACCCCCTCCCCCCCCCCCCCCACTCCCTGCTAAAAACAATAAAGTTTGCTGAGGACCAAAAGAGAACGCTAAGTCAATTTTGGCACATTAAAAAAAAAAGGCTTTGAGCCTCACAATATGTCACGTCTTGTATTTCCTGTTGTGTTAAGCAGAAAAATGAGTAAGATAACCTTGAGAATATTTCGCGAGGGTAATCTCTGAACCTAGTTCTGTGTAGAACGAAACGGAAGAAGTCCACAGGAAAGGCGAAAAAAGCAGCGTTAAATGAGCGCCTCCGCATTCAATATCCGGTGTTAGTTACGATTGAGCGCTCTTCTATGACAGTGGCCAAATCATATAAACTGATTGTCAGTTGAACGACTCTTGGCATGTCCAGTTCATCGTTCCGCATGAGCGTGCTCACCGACTGAGTGTTCTAGTCTGCCTCGCTGCGTGCCAAGGACCCCATTAAGGGGCAACTTCAAAGGAGTGGGCATTGCGGGTTCCTTCCGAAAGACGCGGGGTTGTGTTTATTGCTTTGTGTGATCAAAGGCGAGTCACTTAGTGTGTATTCGCCGGCTGCTAGGCCTTGTTCTGGATCACAAGAGCCATTCCGCTCGCAGGCAAAACATATAGGTAGATGACGAAAACAGCAACATTAAAATTGCTCTACAATACTGCCTTCAAGGGGACATGGAGTGAGGAAAATTGACATTTCTTTAGTAAGTCGCAGGTAGTTACTGTTTGAGCAGAATTTATTTTCTTTTTCTAGATATAATTGAAGCTAGAGTTAACAAAGTCACGATTGTCGTTCAATCAAACACACCTAAAGAAACCTATGCAGATGACAGCTTCAAAAAGGAAAAAGAAAACAGATAATTGCCTGCGTAGGCACTTAGACAGCAAACCTATTGAGAGCGTCTTGTGGTCCCTTACAGGAACGCCAAACATTCTTAACGTGTCAATGTCATTGATAACCTGAAATATGCGACCTGCCATGCCGAATTTTTTCCACTTATTTCCTTCCTCCTTTCTCTCCCCTGAAATTTCATTAGGTCGGGCGGAACGTAGAGTTCACGTCGTTACTTTGAGGGTTTCAGTCATTTCGGCTCTTGAATGTGTTTTGCTAAATCGTACGCACTTTGCTAAATAAAAGAAATCGTCAAATCAAGATTTAGTACATTTAACTATGGATGTCACAGATTTCAGCGCAAACACTCACTCGATGACTTAGGTAAGGACCTCATGAGACGCCACATTTCTAGTACGCTAGGAATGAACGTAGGCGAGGAAGAAAGGCGTTGCCCAAAACGTCTCGCACCGTTTTCATGCGCTGCAGGAGAGCCTCCCCGTTGGTCCAGTTGGAAGGCGCCTCGCAGGAGAACGACTTGAGCTCGAAGTTCTCCACGTGTTCCATGTCGTGAAGCGCTCGGGCGAACAGCGACATCGCGTCGAACAGCAGAGCCAGCTCTGTCTGCGAACACACAGTGCAACCGACATCAGGCTGTTAGTTAGTTTCACTATAAAAAAACCAAGCTGGGCTGATGTTGACATAAAGCTCTTAGTATCCGACAGCAGGCTGTCAGTTTGACTGCAAAAACCCAAGCTGGCGTTGGTGTTGACATAAAGCTCTTAGCATGTCAGATGCCCATCGCCGTGTTCTTTTGAAGGAAAGCTCTGTCTTTTTTTTTTTTTTTCCGGACCCACTCGGACTTTCCCGCCTGGGGCTGCTGGTGTTTGCGGAAAGGCTTAAACCTACGAAAAACAAACTTAGTTGCGTTCCTGGTGGCGCAATGTCCTAGACTTCGATTCAATGGTACACATATATTTGCTTCACATTGAGTGAAAGATGTGCGTTCGATCTGCATAATCTTTTTTAGGCTAATTTGTCCTTAAATGCGTGCAACGACTGTGACGGATATTTCGGGCGCGTTTGTTACTTATTTATTTCCTGTACGATATGTCAAATTTCTAAATATCGGTACGAAAATCTAGCACAATCTGAGTCCTTAAGCCAAATTACTCAAAGCAGTGCGTATTATATACATGAATAAATGAAATGAATCTTTCATTAAAGACAAGTTGTGGCTAATTGATTTAACTAAGTACTTTACGGCGCCGACTGCAATTTGCGAAACTGCACCAATCAATTTTGAGGATGACATTAGTTTCAAATCATTTATTACGAGAGCGGGCAACGAAATACATTGGTGGTCCAGTTATTTCTGTGCTTCAGTGCTTGAAAGGTGCTTTCTTTTCGAAAATTACGTGGAACAACAGCGCTGTCTTGCCGCAAGTTTGACGGCGCAAATCACTAAACCGGTGCCATCGTCGAACTTCTCTGAAGTGAACATTTCTTGTAATTTCACCGGCTACAACTCGTAAATTCCAATCAGATATGCAATCAGTCAGATATGCATTTCAAATATTTACGCAATATAATGTCTGCCTCGATGAGTAATCTTGTTTACGGATTACAACGGTGCTCTCTGCCACAACCACGTAAAATAAATGTGTGGTCTAGCAATAAACACCAGCCTTTTCTAGTGGTGCGTACGCTGTTAAACACTAGGCGTAGGGAGTTGGACAAGCATGATACAAACCGGCGAGCTCTTACTCAGGCAGAGTGGCCTCCTAACTAACAGAACTTAAAAATTAAATATTATGGGGTTTTACGTGCCAAAACCACTTTCTGATTATGAGGCACGCCCTAGTGGAGGACTCCGGAAATTTCGACCACCTGGGGCTCTTTAACGTGCACCTAAATCTATGTACACGGGTGTTTTCGCATTTCGCCCCCATCGAAATGCGGCCGCCGTGGCAGGGATTCGATCCCGCGACCTCGTGCTCAGCAGCTTAACACCACAGCCACTGAGCAACCACGGCGGGTTAACGGAACTTAGAATACATTTTCCAGCGGATTCTCACTACTGACAGTTACTGAAGTTTGTGTGATGCTGTATGACACCTACTCAAGCTTGGTTTCCTTGTACTGTTCCATAAGGCAATCCCCCACCCCAACTCTCTCTCTCTCTCTCTCTAGATATCAAGAAAAAGATACTGTCGATTCTCTATGTTTCTATCACATGACAGCTACCTTAAAGAGCTTACAGCAGTCGGACACCTAAATATTTTCCAGCGGTAAGGCGTTGCGGATAGCGGTTACTTTTCCCATGGCCTGTTCATAAGCAGCACAAATATAGAAATGTGAAGTGTTGCATACGAAACATCGTCCAAAACAATCAGCAGTGAGGGCCACATGTCAGGTGACCTCGCGCCTTAAGTATGTGCTACTTAACCCAGGCATTTTGTTGAGCATATAATACAAGTGAAAAATTCGGAAGAGACAATTAAGACTGTTTACTTGTGGAAATGCGAAAGCATTAATCCCTTTAGTAAAGTTTTTCTTTTTTGCGCGTTCTTTGTTCACGCGAGCTCTCGCTAGCGTTATAACCGCGCATCGGTGAGGCCAAATGAAAACGCGCCAAGTGCCTCAGCGCTCCCGCTTGTTCGTGAGGAGTTCATAACTAGAAGGACCACTCAGTGGCATTGAAGTGGACATTAGAGCTTTAGGACTAATGACGTGGCGTCACCTCATAAAAATTGGCTGGGCCATCACGTGTCCGACAACGCAAGCACTAGGCTGCATGTTTAGTCAGCCAGATGGCTGCTACGCGACGTGCGCATAGACGCACGCACTAGATGCAGCTATAAACAAGAAACGTGGCGCCACCATGGTGACGGGCAAGCGTGCTCGTGTCGCACCCCGGAGGCCTGAGCTGGATTCCCGCTCAGATGAATCTACTTTGCTTATAAAAACCTCCCTGAGAAATATGGCGTCAGTCCGAGTATTTTCTGACGTGTTTTTACTCCTTGCCGTCGGCCATTTGGGGTACCATCATTCGCTCAAGCTGCCGACAACGCCGGACTTGCGTGTAATGGGGCATAAAATGATTCCGCATAAATAGAGGTAGCAGACCTTTCGGACGTGCTCAACGCCTCTGCACGCAGCATACGCCGATTTGTCACTCGCAATGACTAGGAAAGCGCAGAATCCTTTGCATTTGTCGTATTCACAGCTATTTACCATTTAAGCTCTCTCTCTCTCTCTCTCTCTCTCTATGTATGTATATATATATATATATATATATATATATATATATATATATATATATATATATATATACACATATATATATATGAGTGTGTGTGTATAAAGCGCCAAGGTTAACGTTTACCGCCATTTGGACCCACCCCCTCGTGACCACACACATATATCTTGGGTCTACACACATAACAATGACGCCTTGAAAGCAACAGTGTGACAAAAAAAGCAGCGCTAATACCTAACATAATGCGCGCTAAATAGCTACAGTAATGAAGCACTATATCAACGAGGCTTTATTAAGAAGGCATCGTATGGCGAAAGTACATACGCTAATAGCGTGGGGTTATGCCACGGTCCTGAAGAAATTTTTTTGAATCTATTAGAAATCACGGTCGCATGTTAACACTTGGCAGCAGTCTCCCTACCATTTATTCTTGTGCGTGGTAACATACCAGAACTACCGCTGGTAAACCGTCCCTGCCTTTCTATAGATGCTTTCTCTCTATATATTTCTCTCTCTCTCTCTAAATAGGTGTCTTAGCATATAATGCGTAAAGGCAACAAAAAGATGCATTTGCCTTCGTCCCTATGGCCGCCGTCGCAATTATGGCTTTCTGCGCGTCCAGTTCTGTGTGAAAAGAAGTTCTACAGATCATGTTCTTAGTTTAGACACCAGTCCAATTGGCCGCTTCGCAGGCACGAATGGCTTTCATCGAATCGCTACTAGTTCGATAACATGATTTCACGACATCACTTCTTTTTAGGCCGCGGCGCCCGCTATAGTTTGGCGAAGGTGCACGCTTACCCTGAGCGCAGTCATCTCCAGAGCCCGATGCCCGAAGCGCAGCTCCGAGTTTGTCCAGTCGTGGAGCAGCTTCCTGGTCTCCTCCTTGTCCAGGTCGACCAGCCGCAGCGCTGACACGTTGGCCAGCGCTTCCTGGAAACGCGTCATGTCCAGCGTGTGCGTGTCCTGCGCCCGAGCGCGTGTCAGATGAGTCAGGCCTCCAGCACTACTGCATTATACATCCAATGCCTCCCTCTCCCGTCAACTTTAAACCTGCTGCACTCGAGGAAATTGCCCGAGCCAAAGATACTCGGATCGTGGCCACATCTGTCGCTGGCGCAACGAAGCCATTGGCGCACAGTGCTGTTCTTGAAGCGCAGCAGCCTAAGTGACCGTTATAGTCCTCCAGTGCAGAATCCCGCGTCCACGCAGTGTTCACTCTCGTCCTGTTTCCCTTTTTCTATCGCAATTGTTCCTTACCTTCGGTATAGTGCAGCAAACTGCAGGCTCGTCTGGCTGACTTTCTTTTCTCTCCTTGCTTTCTCTCGCTTGCTCTGTCGTTCTATGTTTCGTTTTTTTTTTTTTTTGCGTTCCTTCACAGGCATCACCACGTCGAACTCGTGTAACCGTACCGAAGGTTTACGAGCCTACTAAAGATTGCTTCAGCTTTATTTCACAGGACGTTGCAGTTGTTTTCAGGATGTAAACTTAAACGAATAGCTGAAACACTGGTTACATTGCGTCCTTGATGATATGTCTCCATCATCACTAAACTGCGAATATGCGTTCAATAACATTTATGCCATCTCTGTTGCCAAACTGTGACCAAAGCGGAGCAGCAGGTCGTGGTATGGTGTCTTTACAGCAAGGGTTTATAAGGGCAGTTTCAGAGTTCACGTATAAATGGAGCTGGCCAGCTGTCTGACAAAGACCATCATGAGATCACGATCACACTATAACTCAGACCATGAAAATGAGTGAAATGCGTCGTACACAAAACATCTTCTGATGTCATATAAGGAAACATTGTGCCTGTGCCTTGGGAGCATAGGTCGGAAAACTCACTCATGAGTCGAATGACTCAGACTGACTCGTGAGTCGAGTCTATAAGAGAGCACGCCTGAATAAGATTTTGGTGAGCTTGAGTCCGAATGAGGGTAGAAGGCCCGGCTTATAAGAAGTCTGTTTAGTGAGGCCTAGCTGCGTATGGTCTTGGTGAGTCTGAGCCTGAGCGAGTCCCCGGCCAATTTAAACTACGGTGAAACCTAATCTGTGAGAGCCAAAGCTGCGTTTAAATTCGGGGAAGCTGTGCCCTGAGTGAGGGCCTTAAGCAAGAAATACAACTTGTGGGTTAGTCTGAAGGAATTTTGATTACTTTGCCGGTCTATGGTCAATCTTGAAACGTTATCGCTAAATTCATGGCGCTGGTAGCAACGTGAAATAGTTATATGTTCCGAATCATTGCGTAAGGAAATAGAAAAATACTTAGTATAGAACTGCGCAGCTCCTGCTTTGTCGAGAGCACAACGTCCAGATTTACACTGCATATTTAAGGTACCTGTTACATTTACTTCCTACACGCACACATGCTAGTTTTACGTACGCCCCTGTAACGCATAGGTATCACAGCGCCGGCAACGCAAGTTGCCACCGCTCAGTCTAGACTTAGGCGTGATGCTGCGGGACGCTTCTACCCACGTCCCTGCTTCACCTGCGCTTCTCGTTTTCCTGCGAAAGCTGTGTCCGCTGTTCGCAGTACAGTGGAGGAGGTTCGTAAGGAAAGTGGTGGAAGCTTCGAAGAGGAAAGCAAGGCAATGGGTGGCATTCGAGCGCTGTTTCTCGTTATCAGCTCCACACTTACGATGAGGTCAGGCATGGCCAGACCCTACAGCTCCGGCAGTATCGTAAGAAGTGAGCAAGCTGGTCACCGACTGCCGAGTAATAATCGGTTCAGTTACCGCTCCTTTTGAGAGTGCTCGCTTGACCTTCTCTGTACCGCGCATGGTGCTTGAAGATGACCGTCGGCGCTGTCGCCTTGAGCGTAGCGGTGCTGACGTCAGTGCGACCGCTAGCATATGTCATTATCACGGTTTTGCACCGGGCGCACAGCATGCACTTCGACGTTTATGGCAGTTTATGTGATGGCCGACACTCTTGTTACAACTATTCAAGCAACTGATAACCTTCGAAAGGGTCAGTTGTCCAGCTCGATCCTCGCGAATAGCGAGGCGAGCCGGACTTCCAGCAGCCTGCGAACGCGACTCAATGCGCTCGTTCTCGCGAGGGCGAGCTAAGTAGGCGGGCTGAAAGCACACCCTCTTCTGTCGCGCGCGAGGCATGGGGTCTAGGCGAAGGAGAGGGGTGGGTTATGGGGGCATCCTCCGGCGGCGTCTGCTTACGGCACGGCCGTGCGGACGCCGTATGCCGTATATTGAAAGCGATCTGTGATGTTTGTAGAGTGCGCGTAGTGCCGGTAGGCGTTTTGGGAATTGCTAGTAGGTACAGCGGGTAGTGGGCATTTCTCACGGCGCTCGACGTTTCTGCGCAGGCGCGAGTAAGAGCTGGTGCGAGAGAGAAAATCTGAGGGCATTTGCTCCTTTAGTATGCGTCAGCCTAGGCACTACGGAGGAAGTTTCTTAAGCGTACGTTGTATGCGTTTATCCCCTAGGCATGCCGGCATTGCGGAGTGCGGTCGTTTGTTTACGCTCCGCCGCTGGCTGCCGGCATGGTGAGGCAGTGGGCATGGGCGCCCCATTTGGTGATCGCTGTGTCTGAAGGGGCAAGGCCCTGACTGGTGTTGCATAACTCAAGGGTTGCTTTTTTCGTCGCGGCAATAGATTGCATTCTATACAAGCACTGCTCCAGGAGGGCAAATGTAACCCGCTACCGGAGGCCTCAGGAGAGCACCTGAGGTTGTCATAAAGCAGGTGGCGCAGGCCTGCAGGGCACCCAAGGGGTAGTAGGGAGATCAAAGCTGGAATCAGGGTGTCGCGTGGCTTGGGGCCGTGGAGGCTGAAGAGTGCCAGGGGGTGTTCGAATAAAAAATTGGCTGCCCGTGATAGCGGACAGCCGATCTTATAAACCCCTAGCACGCGCAGGCCTCGGCGAGCCCCAACCCACGGACCAGTCCGGGTTCCAGCTTTGATGTCCCCGTTGGCCCTTTGGTGTCCTGGAGGCGCCGCAAATAATGCGAAATAATCACATGTTGTTTCAATCACTACAAAAGACAATTCAATAAATATAATTATGTCTAGCCGCCAACTTGCGATGCTAAGTTCAGCGCTACCGCGCCCCGCCACTTCTGCCGGCGCGCCTAGGGACAAGCGCATACAACACGCGCTAAGAAACTGCTACGTAGTGCCTAGGCAGAGTCGTATATTCAGGGAGCAAAAGTCCCCACATTTCCTCTCTGGCACCCGCTGTTACTCGTGCAGGCGCGAAAACGTCCGTCATCTGCGCAAGCAACACGCCCCGCTGTACCTACTAGCAATAGTAAATACGCTACCGGTAGCTTCGTATGCGCTGGGCTTCGGCCTTTCGCTCGCGCTGGAGCGAGAGATGCAAGAAGGTCAATTCGCTCGCTACTGCTACCGCGATTCCTCACGCCAGCATTTTGATAACGAGTTTCCGCCCTCATCGAGCGAGATGCGTTCATAGGCTCGCCTGATACCATGCTTGTTAATTTAGTTAAAAAATGCTGGCACGCTAGTTGATTTGAAATCGTGATAAAATGTGTAAGCGTGGTTGAACAAGGACATAGAAAGACACAGACACAACGAGACAGTGCTGGCTCTGTGTGTCTGTTTCTATGTTTTCGTTAAGTAGCACTTACACATTCTATCATTGTTAATTTAGTTAGTAAGTGAGTGTTTACAAATTTATACGGCCGATAAAGCTACTACCCTTACTTCGTACAGCTATTTACTAATTTGCTATCGCAATCGATATTTCGCCTTTCAGGCGAAAGTCCGTATGGTGATCCCGCTGCATTCTTATGCTAAATTCACGGTTCAGACTATTTTGTATAGTGTGCAACTATATGTCCCTATATTACAATATCCCATTGATGAAAACAAAATAAAAAAAAGCCTTTGAGTCCGTTATGACCGTGATCTATTTACGTTTACAAATAACTAAATTCACGCATTTATACGTCTCGGCAGGGTAGTTTCTGTACTTTTGCGCGTTCTCATTATGGATGACAATAAAAGCAAACTCGGAACAGAGGAAGCGCAGAAACGGGTTCATTGAGGTGGGCCGCGCCGCTTGACGCTCATTTTAGCGACACCACTACCTAAGATGGCTGCCTTTGTCTGTTTACTGCTGTAGCTGCGCAAACTCATTAAAGAACATTCATTTATAGAAATATAGATTGCGTCCTCCCATGCGTCTATGCCTCCCTTTGCCTCCTCCTTACAAAACTTGCGCAAGGGCCATACGGACAAGTGGACAGCGAGCTTAGTCGTCTATGCCTAAACGGTAAGGGAAGCGCTGTTTTATTTGTAGGACTGGAACCAAATCAGCGTGCGATGAACACGAATACAAGCGGTATCTCGTTCGGCTCGGCACCCTGATCTGATTTTATCAGTGAAGGCCGCTGAGAATGAGTCGACGTTATTATGAGCGTGAACGAGTACGTGTAGGTGTATTGTGGGAGTGGGCAGCTATGCTTATGAATATACGCGAGTGTGAACGTGACTTTGAAGCCAGCTGCCACGCCACCCAGTATCAATGATCCCTTTAGTTGGCTGGTAATTCACATGAGACAGAAACCTGTGCGTCCTTTTCAAGAAAGTAACTACGCGATTCCAGGATATTAAATAGAGTCAGATCCCATGGTTCCATTAGTATGAGTGAGTCCGTAAATTAGAGAATTTGAGAAAACCCAAATGAGCGTGACCGCTTGAGTCTAAGCAGGCCCATCTGAGGCTGATGCTGGTGCGCCTGAATATACGTGAACCTAGCTTAGTCCGGCCTCGATGAGTCTGAGCCCGAGTGACCTCGGCTGAATAGAACTCTAAATTAGCTTGAGCCTGGCTGAGTAGAATTTTGGTGAGCCTAAGCTCAAGTAAGAGTTCCGCTGAGCAAAATGCCGATGAGTGCGAGTCCTATTGAGCCCAGCTTAGTATAAGCCCGAGTGATGTCTAGGCAAAAAATTTATTATTTGAGTTAGTCTGGGTGAGCTCTGTCTACTTTGCCGGTATATGCTAGCATAATCTAAAAATTTATCAGTGTAAAAAAAACAAGGAAAATGAATTTTATTAATTGGTTTCTTCATCGCACCAAGTTGAAAAGCTATTTATAAATAAGGGGTAGAGGAAGCAGTGGACCGGTAGGGGAAAAACACATTCTAAAAAGAAATGAAGAAATACGTACAGAGAGCAGCGCTTTAAAGTAGCCTCTCTACGTGCCAAGCGCGAAGGATGAAAAGTGACAGAAAAACTTTATATCGATCGAACATGGGAGGCTGCTGAAAATAATGACGAAGGTTGCATAAATTTGGGGTTCTTTGGCCACGCGCTAGATGCCTCTCTCGCTGCTTTGACGATAGGCAGAAAATGCGAAGCATTTGAGTTTATGCTCTCTTTCACAGGATTAGGACACTGCACGTATGATTGGTCAACGCGTCATCCACTTCAGTATATAATACCTCCCCTCTCCCTCGTTCTGTCTTGATTGGCTAGGCTACAGTCCCAACTTCTGAAATCATCAAACGTGTCTATATGCCAAGATAAGAAGTCGTGTGATGGCACTAATAACCCGGAAGCAAGCCTCACACGCAGCTTGCGATTTCGATCAAATCACCTGACCGCATCTGTCAATATTTGGGCTGGCAAGCACGCACGTGCCCAGGGGGGGCAGCCCCCCCCTCCCCTACCAAGCCACCACTTCCCACACATTCCTAAAGCGCCGCCAAGGCAGTGTTAAGACTTGACAGCTATTCGGCGGTCAACATTTTGTTGCCTTCTTTCATTCCTTTTGGATGGCGGTAGTTATCGGCATCTCTTGGAGTGTGAAAGCCAGTTTTCTCATAGATTCGGTGCCCACGCGATCAACTCGAAATGCTTTGAATTGATCACCCTCTATTGCAACGGTCACGCGAATCGCTGTTGCTTCGTTAGTTCAACCTTCTTTGTTTAATTCAACTTAGTTCAACCTTCTTTGTTTAGGCTGATTCAGGAACCAGGAAAGGGATACGGTTTTAGTGAGCTCGTCTGTATGCTCGTGGAACGAGTTGTGGCCGGAGAAAACGCCAATTAAGTTTATCTTTTCCTTTTGCTTCATTATTTCCTCAAGTGACGGCTCGCGGCGACGCTGGCAGATCCCCTGAACCATATACCCGCGATGTGGGTTAGATAAGGTGGGAAATAAAATAATGCGAAACAGCGTCCATCATCAAACCCTGCAATAACCTTCAAACCCATAAGCAACATGGCTGTCACCCGTTATCTCGTCTGTTCTTTCCCTAATTGTGCAGCACTTTTCGTGCAAAACTCAACTGAAAGCAAGAGTCACGGAGTTGAGAAATTAAGCGATGTACTAAGAGAGAGAACCAACGCAACAGC
This sequence comes from Dermacentor andersoni, assembly GCF_023375885.2. NCBI lineage: Eukaryota > Metazoa > Arthropoda > Arachnida > Ixodida > Ixodidae > Dermacentor > Dermacentor andersoni. The sequence continues at coordinate 82,018,734 of NC_092819.1, forward strand.
CAAACAGGAAGGAAAAGCAAAAATTAACAAATTTCACCGTCGATTATGAAAGTATTTATGGATCAACATCTTTCTATTTGAAAACGAAGTAGAGAAAACGCCGCCGGAAGTGGAGAACAATTCCGTGTGTTTTGAATGACGCTTCTACAGTTACCAGTCGAAGTGCCTGACAAAGCCACTTCTCTGCTCTACTTATGTGGGTGTTTTACTAAACTTTCGCGGTGGGCGCACTACCTTTAGAACCACAGCGTCCGCGCTCTGCGCGGTTGTACTGGACTGGCGGCCACGCATCGTTGCGCAACTTCCCGAATAACAATACGAGTCGGTTTTGTCACTTGGTAGAGGAGTAAACGAGGGATCCAAAATAACTGTGATTGTTCCGCAAATATATATTGCCGCGACAAACTTGGTCACATTGAAGTTGCGCGCCCTTTGTATTTCGTGATTCTATTTGAAAATCGTTTTAAGAAAATTCAAGCCCTAAATCGAAATTCCGCTTCCGGTAGTCACTAAAACTTAACTTTCTCTTTCAAATGCAACAAATTACATTAAAATCGGTGCAGGGGTTATCTCATAAAAACGTTTTTCCCTGTTTGCCAAGTAGTTCCCTGTTTGCCAAGTAGAGGAGGGATGTATGTCACAGGCCTACCTGTGCGATACACCTTATTTCATGTCTCTTTTGCGGCTTTACGCGTCTTTATGGTGAATGGTGGGTGTTATTTATATTTCTACTACCAAAGGTACCCGCCCCCTCATTTCCTTAAATGTTACCTTGGGCTGCCCCCCCCCCCCCCCCCCCCCCGTCCCGAAAATATATCCTGGGTACGTGCCTGCTGGCAAGTGTACTTCGTACTTCAGAAATATGCTGCACAACAACAATAGCCTCCGGCACGAGCCGACTGCTAAAGCTGGATCCGCACGACGGATCAATTGCCGCCGACGAGCATTACGTGTGGCTCAGGGCCGGCCAACCATACAGTACACGAGGACGAGGCCCGTAAGCTGCTGGCGGTGCAATTCAATGCGGCGAAGCTGCGACACCCTCGTGCACGGAATTCGGTTCTTCGTTCGAATCCCGCTTAAGACGAAAGCGCGTCACACATCTACTGGCACTCATTGCTCCGTGCAGAAATTCGGCAGAACCCATCTTCACCATGAATGTGGGCCATAATGCGGTTAGCATTGAGGCAATGTATCGACACGCCGCATTGCAACTTCCGGACCGCCTCATGAATAAGGCGCGTATGCAGCTGCATGGGCTGATCTCTCACGCTTTCCTCTGGACACGCTGCGCGATCCAAAGCCGCCGCAGCGTCGTCCCCGCGTAGCGCGTGTGTGAATCAAACTTGCATCGAACGAATTACATTAAATTATTTACTTGCAATTAATAGCGTTTCTTCGTTTCCTTTAATTAAACATTGACTTCCTTTCATTGTTAAGAGGAACCTTTAGCTCGACTGCTCCTATCTAAATACATGTAAAAGGAGAATTCGTTTTTCTCGGCAACCAGTGCACCAAATTTGACGCGGTTTGTTACATTTAAAAGAACAACTTAGAATTTAGTGTCTGTTGGTTTCGAATTTTTGGGTTGGGTCGTCAATGTTTAATAAAAATCGGCAAAAATCTTAAATTTTCAATGAACGAAACTATCAAGTTAACTACTCTGTAACTCAATAATGAAAAATGATACCGCAATTATGTGAATTGCATCTAATAGCACATCTAAAGCGGACAAAATTGATATGTTCCACATGAATACGACAAAAATTTAGTGATATGGAAATACAGCTTTCGCAGAACACTTGTAACCAACGTAACATATTCACGTAATATGTAAAATCACATATCGTATTTGTCCGCTTTTAATGAGCTAATGGATGGCCTTTACAGAACCGCGATATCGGTTCTTTATGCAGAGCTATGAATTTGTAAACTTCGTTCTATTTTTTTTTTCAAACGGTTGAATATTTGAAAATCTTTTTGACAAGATTCAGGGCCTAAATCGAAGTTCAGCTTCCAACAGTTACTAGAATTTACCTTTCTCTCTCAAATGCAACAAATTGCATTAAAATCGGTTCAGGGGTTATCTCAGAAAAACGTTTTTGCGTTTTACATGTGTTTCACTAGGCCGCGTCGGAGTTGGGCCTGAGCTAACGCATCCTCTTAAAGCTCACTGTAATTGTTTTGTTTTTTTCAGCAACAAAATACATGTAATCTGTTACATTTCTGAGGTAACAAGCTATAACAAGCGACACAGCTTTGATTACTTATATTTGGTGGGCACTACAGAGTCCAAGGGGATGAAAACATGCACGTGAGCTGCCTTATTCGCATCATCAGCGTATGGCTTATGTCTCATTCACTTGAACTGACAGGCTTGTAGATTTGCACATTCCTCTTCGAAGTCCGACCTTTGAGCTTTTCACTGATAAGTGTAATGTCGTTAAACAGAAGCTCGAGGGGCGATGTAAAAAATTTTGCTTATCAAGAGTTGCATTTACTGACATATTGAGCTTAAGAGTACTTAAGATGATTTTTTAAAATGGCAAGACAGTTTACTCCCAACAGCAGATAATACGTGTAGCAAATCTGATTACAAAGCTTCCTAAACAACCAGAAAAGGTACTGAAGCCAGCAGACTCAACATGGCCGCTTTGGCACGTTATATATCGTGAATAAAGCAAATGAGAAAACATATTATCACACCAACATTTTGCCCGACATGGGCGGACTTCCATTAATATATTTTTCAACAATTGGATGTGGAGTTTCCTTATTTTATTTTTTAAACATTAGTTTTCTGAAAACAAAACTTGTTTATTTAACTATTTTTTCCTTCACTTGTGTTTCATGAAGGAAGCTAATATTTCGCATAAATGTTGCAAAGAGAACTCTCTCTTTGACACATGTTTTTTTACTTTCTGTGTGAAATGGAAAACAGCCAAGGCGCATCAAAGTTTCACAACTTTTCCGGTTTAGGCCATGTTAGGAATTTAAATGTTTCTTTTTTTTTGTGGACTGCATAGAAAAAGGATGGAACTGGTTTACTGTTAATCGTATTAAAATGAGCTGAAATGTTTTTCGATACAGCGTTTTAGTTTGCATTCAATTCGGCCGTGGACTGCGAAAATATTGTGGTAAGCAATGGGGAGGACGCTCGCGCCAGCACCTTCAAACAATTTTTTGACTTACTGGGAATGCTTTTCCGGAATGAAATTTTCGGTTCCGTGTAGTCTGAATGTTACTACATGACATAAAAAACCAGACAAAAGAAAAATACCAAGCGGACCTGCATGTTTCATCTCTCGTGGAATCACCTTTTTTACAATGTTTCTATTTACAGGCAGCCGCTGTCTAGAGCTGTAGTGGCGCGAACCATAAATATAAGAAGAAAAAAACTCGTTTAGTGACAAAAAGTCATTTTTGTGAAGCGAGCACTTTCAAAGTAACCAATAGCTTTGGTCTTCGTCTGCCAGCTTGAGCGCATTCTGGTGGTGTTTACGTACCGCCATCGGAAACACAAAGCCAAGTCACAGCTCACCCACATTTCCGACACAACAAAACCACTGCAAGCCACAACCTCTGTAGAGTGTCGCTAAGCACGACACAGAGAAAAACCAGCAAAAGCCACATTGGTGATAACGTAGAGAACTGGCGAGGAAACTCGTGAAAGAAAGGCGATAACAGTGATGCGTGTGGTGATGCCTCTTACGCTGGCCACTCCCTTCTATTATCGGCAACATTTTTGGTTCCCTTTGCACGGGGTCGGCAGAAGTGTGCTTCCACCTAACAAATTTATTTTATTAATTGCCGTCATTAAAAACCAACCAAACATAACGCTGTTCAGTTCAAGCGATTCCGTTTATACAGATTCTACGGTAATAAATATCTCTCCCTGTCGCTCCTAAAATAGCTTTTAGGTGGCTTTCAATGGCTGTAAGAGCAGCTGATAAACTTTCCTTGCTTAGTACCAGTCCATGACTTCTCTGATATAAACAAAAGTTCTTGCCGTTAAACGCGTATGGTCCTACCTGTTTGATACGTGACTCCACTATTTATGCGATTGCAAGACATGATAATTTAAGAGTTGAATAATATTCAGACTT